>NC_037683.1:37150156-37169718 GCF_003255815.1 Theropithecus gelada | reverse complement strand
TTTTGAGACGGAGTCTCGCTCTGTCGCCCAGGCTGGAGTGCAGTGGCACAATCTCCACTCACTGCAAGCTCCGCCTCCCGGGTTCACGCCATTCTCCTGTCTCAGCCTCCCATGTAGCTGGGACTACAGGTGCCCGCCACCACGCCCGGCTAATTTTTGTATTTTTAGTAGAGACGGGATTTCACCGTATTAGCCAGGATGTCTCGATCTCCTGACCTCGTGATCCACCCGTCTCGGCCTCCCAAAGTGCTGGGATTACAGGCATGAGCCACCGCGCCCAGCCAGCAGTATTTTTTAAAAAATTAACAGTTGCCAGTGCCTTTCATATGTGTTATAGTAGTGTCAGTAAACTCATATATCCATGCCAGGTGGAGGTTGGAACTGTACATTAAGAGGTTCAGACTGGGTGCGCCTGAATCAAATGTGTTGCATCAAATGCGTTAAATCACTCTTCCTTCAAGCCAATCCTGCCTCCTTTAAGCCTTCCAGAAAGTCCTTAAAACCCCTTCACTGTGTTCCAGGATGACACAGATGTCTTCCTATTTCTTTGATGAGCTGTTCACATTTTGGAAGGTGGAGCAAGTTGAAGCCACAGGCTAAAAATGCCATATTGGTAGCAGAAGTCATCCCAATTCGATTTTATTAATTTTAACCTTTTCTTTTTTCATAAAGGATTAATTTAATAAATTCAAGAAGCAATTGTTATTGAATTCTTATTACATAAAAGTAAAAAATATTCTCTTCTTTCTTGGAGTAAATCTACTCTAAAGAGGTTTTTGAACTAAAGATACAAAATACTCCTTTGATGTTTCTGTTGCTGGCCTGTAAGTTACGGAGGGTTAGCAGGCTCCCTGGGGTTTTTCTCCAGTCACTTGCATTGCTTTGGAGTGGGCAAGGGAAGCAGTGTGGTTAGTTTGCTGCTTTTTTTGCATTCAGTTTGAGCCAGGGTACTCATCCATGAAAAAGATTTCAAATGACACCCACCTAGGGCCTTCAATCTAGTTGTTCCCTCTGGCTGGGATGTACTTCTCCCGGTTATTTGTTTGCCTAACTCCCTCTCCTCTTTTCAATCATTGCTCCATTTTTACCTTTTCAATGAAACTTACCCTGATTTCCCTATTTGATACCATAAATTGCCTCACCCAAGACCACAACATCCCTGAGTTTTGGTGGTTTTTTATTTTGTTTTATTTCAGGGTTTTTTTTCCTTTTCCATAGGACCGAATAACTTTGTGATATATTACTTACTTTTTGTTTTTTTTTTAAAGAGACAGAGTCTTGGTCTGTTGCCCAAGCTAGCATTATAGCTCACTGCAGCTCAAGCAAGCCTCCTGCCACAGCCTCCGGAATAGCAAGGGACCACAGGCATGCATCACCATGCCTGACCAATTTTTTTTTTCTTTTTTTTTTTAAGAGACAGCATACCACTGTGTTGCCCAGGTTGCTCTTGAACTTCTGGCCTCAAGCACTACTCCCACCTCAGTCTTCCAAAGTGCTAGGATTATAGGTGTAAGCCACCATGCCTGGCTACTTATGTTTGCTGTTATTTTCTGACCCCTCCAACTAAAATATAAAGTCCAGCGGGGTGGGGATTTTCATCTTTCAATGCCAGATATATCCCAGGCATTTAGAAATATGCCGGGCCCCTAACAGTAAGCTAATAAATTGGAGTGGAATAAATATGTGAAGTTTATAACATGTTCATGGCACTTTTCCCAACTTCTACTGGTGCTTTTTTTCTTTTTAATATTTTATAGTAAATATTCATTTTAATAGAACTCTGGAGTAGAAAAATTAGATACTTTTAATGGAAGATTTTTCATTATCGTTTTACCAAAATGAGTTTGCATTGCCATCTTACCAAAATACCTCATAATTTTATTATTCCTATGTAGACTTAAATAATCCACATGCCTGATAAGTGTCTTCTTTTTTCTTTGCCACCATACAAGTAAAGCAAATTAATTATTAGAATAGGAGGTCATCTTGTTAGCATGGCAACAGAAAAATGTTAGTTGAATGATTTTCATTGCCCATAGCACCAAATAATGTTAGCCTGATATATCTGTCCTTCCTTCAAATGAGAGATATGAATAAACATTTGTGCTGGCTAATCAGGGAAACGTTTTATAGGCAGAATAATGCAAGTATACTGTGGTTTTTCTATTGTCTGGACCCTGCTTAACAAAGTTTTGCACATCCTCAGTCTGTTATCGCAAAGCCTGGCTTTGTAATGATGACATTGCACTCATGCATTCTAGGGTGTGCAGACAGTACACTCTTGATTAAATTTTTGGCATTTTCTAGTCTTTGATAACAGGCAGCTTTATGTCATCTCTGCAGCAAGATGATCTCATCCATTGCTTTTGCATTATCCCCAATTTTGTTTTTAGAGGGTAATCTTAACCTTCATTTGGAAAAGACATTGTGGCATTGCATTTGTATTTTGATAACATTTACCTATATGAAAGGGCTAATTTGAAGGTCAGATCACCTAAGGGTAGATAAGTGCACTAAAAAAATTATCATTGAAAAATAACAAGGCATTTTGCTTTCTGATTGATACCACACTCGACTTCTATGAGAAGAGTTTTATGTCCACCATATAAGTTGGCAAATATTTTGTGAAGTCTTGATTCATTTCATTTTTCCAAATTCCATGCCATCTATTTGAGTATCTGCATTAAGGAAAATTAAATTATAATGTTTATCACTTGGAGCAAATCCTTAAATTTCAAAGATAAGAAATAATGTATATCAAACAAGATTTTATCTTAATATAATCTGTATCTGATATTGACCTAATATTTTTCTGAGCAGATTAATTAGCAGTAATAGCTCTTAAACGTTCACTTTTTCTAACCCAAGAGCTGTCCAAATTATTTTTAATCCTAGTTACTTAAAAGTAAATAAATAAATCTCCCTGTATTTTAATATTTTTTCACACTATTTGTTGCTTTCCATTATGCTTATTCTAGCATCAGCTCTTAACTAATCTATAAGATGACTTAGAATTGAAATATATAAAAGACAGAATATAAATTTAATAGGGTTAGGCATGGGTGCAACAATCACTGCAATTTCACGTGTAATATTATGCATCAACTTTTTATGGAGAATAGATTTAAAGTAATACAAACCTGCAGTGACTAAAGGGATCATTTTGTTCTTCTTTAGAAAACTGAAATCCTCAAGGCCTTCTACAGTCAGGACATTAAAAGTTTTCCAAATAGTTAAAAAGTAACTTGAGGAATTTTTTAAAAAATTATGAAATTGAATGGTAAATTATGAAGTTGGGTGGCAAGATCTCTATATGAACCAGAAGAAATAATGGAAGCACAGTAGTTCTCCCAAACTGGAAATACGTGAAAATGATCAAAGGTATTTAGCAAATTATTTTTGCAATATCAACTGTGGACCTTAGTAACAATCTGAGATATAAAAAGTGCTATGAGCAATATTATCTGTACCTCAGTGAATAAGCTGACATCAAAGATGTTTCTAAGGTTTTGATCCCTCACTGAAAGCAGTAAGCTTAACTGCTGTGATGTGCTGTGCTGTTACTTTCGGTCAGAAAATTTGAACTTCCTGATTTGAGACATTCTAAGTGTGAAGTCATTAACAAAAATATAGAAAGTTATTCTCAGCATGTTATCAAACCTCATGAGAAATACTATGCACAAATATAAATGCTTCCTGCTGGTAAAATGAAGTTGTGGATACAACTTTTCCTATTATCATAATGTATTATAGATGGTTCACATATGAGATTACTTGCCTCTGGACACATCTATATACAAAATGTCAAAAGAGTCTGATCCAAGTTCTCAGAGCTACATAGGCCATTATTTCTAACCTGAGCAGAGGGGTAGGAGGTAATACACACATAATGAAAAAACAATTGTATTCCCTTTTGCTGCCTTTCAGGTTTCAAATTGAAACCTAGATTGCTGATGTCTGAAACATGTCCATTAAAAATTGTAAATAATATTCTGCACTTGAACAGGACAAACTCGAAACAGCAGTTGCCTTTATGAAGTGTATAGCTTTAAACACATAGGAACAAATCACATGTGATTATTTGTGACTGGAGCAGGGTTTTATTTAAACTCAAATATCCTAGATATATGCATCTTTTGGGTCCCCTAACTGAATCATTTTCCCATATAGTCGTGGTCTGAAATTTAAAGAGAAGAAACAGGTTTCTCTGTTGACAAAGAGTAAAATTATGTCAAGGAATTAGAAATAAGTCCATGGGCAAAAATATAATGTAGGTTAAAAGTCTAGAGAATTGGATTTAAATCCCATTCCTATAATTATTACTTGTTTGGAAAACATTTACTGAAATAAGCTTCACCAATAACCACATATAGTAAAATAATACAAAGTGTGAAAATACTTTGAAACTCCAAATACAAGATTTTTTTTAATTCCTCATAATGTTAGCATTTTAATGCCAATAAGCTTTTCTCTTTTTTTTTTTCCTATAGCCACCACAGGTAAATATGCATTGAAAACATTTTATAATATGTGATGCACTATTTAGAAAGAAGACTACCAAACCAAAAGGTACAATTAAAACATATTTCTGACAACTACAACATAATGCATAACTCAAATTTTTGAAGAAAACAAATCTCCTTTGACTCATCCAGACTTGACCCGTTCGTTGCCTTGTAAGTTCTCTGGGCCTTCTGGATGAATGTGAGAACGGACAAGAAAAGAAAAAAAATCTAATGAGAAAGGGCTAACAGAGAGCAAGATTAAAGGCTGTGGCCCTCTGTAGAGATTTACACTTTCTGAGACACTGAGAAGTAAAATTAAGGCTGTTAAAAACAAATTCATTTGCCAATGCCCCTTGAGTCCTTCTGCCTAAAGATAGGGCATTAAGCTGTGCCAAGCATATTTCCAGTGACAGAATATAGGATTAGGTACTGCATATGGATAACTGTAAACCCTCAGATGTCTGTGTTTACCCAGAAAACACTAAGGCACCAAAGCAGCAGGTTTTATTACCACTTGCACTTCGTGTGCTCAGCTTTTAATAACCCAGCTGGGATAATCGATTTTCTCACCAACACCCCTGGGTTCTGTTATGCTGTTATAGACAGCCCACATTCCAGTTTCCTTTTCTCCCTATAAATTTTTTAATAGCATTCATATTGGCTACTTCCATCATTCCTCTGTCAATTCAGCAGGTTTTAAAACTAAACATTCAGGGTAGAAAATCTTTCTCACACTTATGGCAGAAAGCCCTAATTTATTTTGTAGTAATTGAAGGGGTTATCTGACCTTCCATGGAGCCATCATATTGAAGTTACATTATGTCCAAAAGTATATAGTAATTTTAAAGAAGATATCGTTGCATAACAGAAGGAATACATGGAGGTGGAATAAAAAAGACTCACTTTTGTGTCCCAGGTCTGTCTCTTAGAAGTTGTCACTTAATCATTCAGTCTCCATAGCCTCATCTTTGAAAACATACATATATTAATTCAAACAATTTTCCAAGACTGTGAGACCCCAAAATGAGGGCGGATGAAAGGGTTTCGTAAATGGATATGTTATTTTGAAATAGTACTTACTTAATTGTATCTAGTTCATCTTTAAAATATCCTTACTTCACTGATATTGTATAATATTATATGTAAATTGCATCATGCTTAACTTTAAAGACTGATCCAAATGCAGCCAACTAAAACACATATCCGTTATTTCAAATTATTATGAGGAAGGTATTTCTGAATCTCACAGCTGGTGGATACGGAACTTGAAACCAGGTCTTTCAAATTCAAGATTATTTTCTCTATTTAGAACATTGCATTTCTTCAGAGGTGCTGTTTTACCAGTTGTTTTAGACGGATGTGGAACAGAATCAAACCACTGGTGAGGCCAAAGACTTGCCAGACACCATATTCAAAATTAAGCAAAAGCAGTCAGAAACTGTAGCCCTACGGAATGATAGACATAGGAAATACCCCACGTCTAATGGGAAAATACAGCCAATCTCATTACAATTAGCTGAGAGAAGAGGTAAAATTCACCCATATAAGCTTATAGAAAACAGGGAAGAAGAAGAGATGGTCTTATCTCTGTACCTGAGTCAAGTTGACTTGGCTGAATTCAGCCCACTACATCTTGAACTGAGCCTATAACACAAATCCTGGTTTTTGTTTAGTTGCCTCAGGAGACAATGTCAAAACCCAGAAATCACTAGATACAGTAATTCCAATTCCACCTATGATATAGAAAGCTAAAAATGGTGTTGCTTCCATCATAATAACAAGAAAAAGCCAGATAATCTACAAAATTATAATTATTTTTTAATTCATCAGATAGCCGAGGTCTCAAAACAACCAAGTGTCCTGAAATCTGGGGAAAGACCGGTCACTCCAAAGAGATAAGAAGCACTAACTTCTCTGCAGAAAACCGCAAGGATGAGGTTACAAGTACCAGACAAGCAAATAAGATTTCAGCTAAAATATTTAGCAAATTGCTAAAGATCAAATCTAAACGTCAAATGTTAGGGACATTGAGAACCCTTCTAAGGATCCTAACCTTCACCTAAGCACAATGTAACAAGGAATTGAAGCTGATGCTATACTGAAGGTCCATAGTAACAACAAACAACAATAAACCCAGCTCAAATCCTGACTAGATTGACTAGTCACTCCACACACAAAAGACCTAGCAAAATAACAGGCATGCTTATTTTTAGGCATAAATACTGTGCATGTCAATATCTACCGTTCCGTACTCAATGACAAGCATTCAATAAAAATTATGAGAAAAATGCTAGGCGCAGTGGCTCACGCCTGTAATCCCAGCACTTTGGGAGGCCGAGGCAGGCTCATCACCTGAGGTCGGGAGTTCAAGACCAGTCTGACCAACATGGGGAAACCCTGTCTCAACTAAAAATACAAAATTAGCCAGGCATGGTGGCACATGCCTGTAATCCCAGCTACTCGAGAGGCTGAGGCAACAGAATCACTTGAACCTGGGAGGCGGAGGTTGTGGTGAGCCGAGATCGAGTGCACCATTGCACTCCAGCCTGGGCAACAAGAGTGAAACTCCGTCTCAAAAAAAAAAAAAGAAAGAAAAAGAAGAAAAATAGCTCACTGTCAAAGGATAAAACAATCAATAGAACAATAGAACCAGACTAAAAACAATGACCCTGTTATAGGAACAATCAGAGAGGACATTCAAATTATCTGGAGTTAATATGGTAAAAATGTTTGTGAAAAGGGTGAATGTCATATGTAAACATATGGGGAATTTCATCAGAGATAGGAAACCCATAAGAAAGACACGGTTGATACCCCAGAGACAAAATTTTAATAATAGAGATTTCTTAGATGCCTGTGACAGGCTCATCAGTAGACTTGACACAACCTAATGAAAAAGAATCAGTGAATACGAGAGAGGGTGATAGAGATAATCAAAACTGAAGCAAAAAGAAAACAAAATAATTTAGAAGAAACAAAAACGGAACAGAGAATCCAAGAGCTATGAAACAGTATCAAATAGTTTAACACACACTTACTTGCAATCTGAGAAGAAAGTAAGGAAAAAAATATTTGAAGTTATGAATAAAAGAAATTGAAATCACAGATTCAATAAGCTCAGAGAAACACCAAGTAGGAAAAAGTACCTCCCTAAAAAACATACATAGACAGATTATATGCAAACTGTTAAAAACCACAGATAAAGAGAAAATCTTGATGCCATCCAAAGAAAAGAAACACATTACGTACAAAGGAATAAAAATAATTATTATATCAGAAACTTACATAGGTAAGTCAGAAGGCAGTAGACTGACATATTTAAAAGTTTTAAAGAAGGAGAAAATCCTGCTAAACCAGAATCCTACATGCTAAATAAAGGCAGTTTTAGACAAAGTGGTGAAAATTGATTATCAGGAGACTCATATTACAAGATAAGTTAAAGGAAATTCTATAGGTGGAAAGAATATTATACAAAAACTAGATCTTAAGAAAAGAAGATCCCCAAAAATTATAAAAATGAAAGCACAAATAAAATAGATTTCTCCCTTTTATTTGAATAAATAGTATAAAGCAAAATAATTTCAATATAGTTTGGATCTGTACCAAAAGTAGTATGTAGGTGATAAACGAAGACAAAATGGCAGGAAGAACTTGGAAATACATCGTAAAGTTTTTATTTTTCCTTAATTAAAGACAGATTGATAATTAGAGATGAATGTTATATACCCCGGTGGAATCATTTTTTTTTAAAGAGATGTAAATATTAAACCAGTAATGGAGAATACAATGATAAATAAATATTTAATTAATCCAAATCCCAGCAGAAAAAGAGAGAGAGAAAAAAAAGAAGGGACAAAACAGAGATAACTAACAAGATGGTAAGATTTAATCTGAACATAGTAATATTACATTAAACATTATTAATCTAAACATATCAATTAAAAGACAGGAGATTGTCCATAGAATTGTTTTAAATAGTGATATGCTGTGTGAAAGAAGCCTTTTTAAATAGAGCAAGTTTGATTAGTTTAAAATGTTGGGCCGGGCGCGGTGGCTCAAGCCTGTAATCCCAGCACTTTGGGAGGCCCAGGCGGGCGAATCACGAGGTCAGGAGATTGAGACCATCCTGGTTAACACGGTGAAACTCTGTCTCTACTAAAAAATACAAAAAACTAGCTGGGCAAGGTGGCAGGCGCCTATAGTCCCAGCTACTCGGCAGGGGGAGGCAGGAGAATGGTGTGAACCCGGGAGGCGGAGCTTGCAGTGAGCTCTGAGATCTGGCCACTGCACTGTAGCCTGGGCAGCAGAGCCAGACTCCGTCTCAAAAAAAAAAGTAAAATGTTGAAAAAAATACTCTAAGCAAATATTAATTAAAAGGAAGGTGAATTCGCTGTCTTAGTATCAAGTAGTTTTCAAAACAAGAAAAAGTACAAGGAACAATGAAAAAATCACATAGAAGTAACGAATTGTTTTAAATTCAAAATGTGAATGTACAGAACCAAAGAGCTTCAAAATGCATGAAGAAAAATTAATAGAAATGAAAGGAACAGTAGACAAATCCACAATGACAAAGGGAGATATCAACACTCCTCTCAGTTATGGGTAGAACAAGTAGAGAGAAAATCTATAAGGATATGGAAGACCTAAAAACCAGTTTGACCTCATTGACATTTATAGAATGTCATTTTTAGAATGTCAATTCTATAAACGTTTCAAAAAAGTTCCAAAGAATTTAAGCCATATAGAGTATGTTCTCTGACAGAAACAGAATTAAACTAAAAGCCAGTAATAGAAAAATAACTGGAAGATGTTAATATATTTAAAAATTAACACACCATTTCCAAATTGTAGGAAAGGAAATGGTACTAAATAGAATCCAGAGAACACAATACATGTCAGGAAAGGATGAAAAAAAATGTGAAGAAAAAGGGAGTGTTGATAATTGGACTTTATCAAAAGTAAAAGCTTCTGTGCTCAACAAACATCATAAATAATGGGAAAAGACAAACTACAAACTAGGAGAAAATATTTGTAAATTTTATCTGATAAAGGACCTATAACAACAATATAAAAAGAAACTTTGAAACTAATAATAAGATAACTCAATTTTTAAAAGGAAAGATTTTAATTACTATTTTACCAAAGAAAATATACAAATGACCAAAAATCACATGAAAAGATATTGACATCATTAGTTGTGATGGACAAACTCCCCACCTCCTGGTGTTCACACTTTGTGTAATGCCCTTCCCTGGAGGATAAGTGGGACCTGTGATTTGCTTCTGAGCAATATGGCAAGGATGATGAGCTGTCACTCCTATCCTTATGTTATATAAGATCTAACTAGACCTGACTCATTGGTTCCTGTCTCTATCTTTGCATGGAAACATATGAAACCTACAATCACGAGAAAATTAATTCTGCAAAGACCTGAGTGAGCTTAAGAGCACATTTTTCTCCAGTCAAATCTAGGGAAAATTCTAGCTGGTCAACAGCTCAATTGTAGCCCTGTGAAACTCTAAACAGAGGACTCAAATAGGCTATGACCTGACTTCTGACCCACAGAAACTGTGAGATAATAAACGTGTGCTGTTTTACACAGCTAAATTAGTGGTGATTTGTTATAAAGCATAGAAAACCTATATATTAGTAATGTGGAAAGTGCAAATTAAAGTCACAGGACAGATTTACCACTTTATACCCACTCAAGTGCCTTTAATCAAAAACCCAGACAATAACAAATGTTGACAAGGATTGTAGAGCAAAACGAACCCTCATACATTGCTCATGCAGATGAAATATTGGTGCAACCACTTTGAAAACTATTATGAAAGTTTCTCCAACGTTAAACAAAATTTACCACACAAGCCCACAATTACACTTCTAGGAATCTGCCTAGAAGAAATAAGAGAAATAAAAACACATGTCCACACAAATGAGACATGTGACATTGTTATTAACTGACAAGAAGTAGAAACAACTCAAATGTCCATCAAATTGTAAATAGATAACAAAATGCATTACATTTTTACAATCAAATATTACTCAACACTAAAAAGGAACAAGCTCCTGATACATGCTAGAAGGATGAACCTCAAAAACATGCTAAGCGAAATAAACCATAGGTAAGTCATCAATTACTGTATGATTCCATTTATATGAAATGTTCAGAAAGGGCAAATCTAGAGAGAGATAAAATAGATTGGAGGAGCCTGGGGCTGGAGACCAGAACAGGAATTGATGCAAATAGACATGAGGGATCTCTCTGGGGACACAGAGATATTCTAAAAGTAGATTGTGGTGATGGTTAAACAACTCTGTAAATTTACTAAAAATTATTGAATCATGTACTTAAAATAGGTGAATTTTATGATATTTAATTTCTATCTTGAGAAATATTTTTTAAAAAGCGAAAACTTAACATATTAGAGATAACTACAAATGTAGAAGAAACATAATAAAATAATGTATTAAGATAAGGCTAACAAGTTGTTTATATATTTTTTTGAATTCAGCAATATGCCACCTTCAGCAGACATATTTTAAAACAAGTTTCAAAATTATTGATTAGAAAACATAGATAAGATATTATTAAACATGTAAGAATTGAAGCAATATTAATTTCAGCAAAAATAAAGTATGGTTCACAAGACAGAAAGACAAGCAAAATAGTAGAAGGAACAAACTACAAGCAAAGATAAATAATTGTAAACATTTCTACTACTGACAACAGAGTCTAAAAACATATTAAGCAAAAGCTGTCATAATTACAAAGCAAACATGACAAACACTACTGTAGGGGTGCACTATATTGTACTTTTATCAGTAACTACAAAATGTAATAGTAAAACAAAAAGAATATAGATATTTGAAATTTTAAAATAAGCCTGGTTTTATATACATGCAAATTTAAAATGTGTTACTTTTTAATAAACGGATTATTTTAGAGTAGTTTTAGGTTTACAAGAGAATTAATTGGAAAGTGCAGTGAAATACTGAAATACTCTTCTTAAGTGTGCAAAAAATAGTTTTAAAAAGTCAGTATTAGGTTATTACAATTTTTAACATATTTCAAAAAAATTCAATGTTATACATTCCACATTTTCTTTCAAGAAACAATTAAATTAGAAATTAGTGGAAATATATTTGTTTGGAAACAATATTATTTTTGAATTACACTGAAGAAGAAGTCAAAATAGATATCACAAAATACCTAAAATTAGATAATAATGAAAGTCCCATATACTAATATGTGTGGTATATGCTAAATGGCATTTATTGCACAAACTGTAGTCTTAAATACAATTATTAAAAATACATTAGTCGTTAACTAAAATAATAGAATAAAATTGTAATAACATGGATTCAATCCAAGGAAATATTTAAGTAAATATCCAAGATGTAAGAAACATTAATAAAGTATAAGATAAAATGAAGAACTAAGAAAAATTATGTTTCTTAGAAAACACTGGTAAACAAAGAAAACTCTAACAAAACTTATTAAGAACAAGAAAAGATGGCCCAAATAATCAATATTAAGGAGAAAAGGAGGACATAAGATAGAGATGTGTAATTTCTTTCTTAAATTTATTTATCAGTTTTATAGATTCAGGTGGTACATATCTATTGTCTGTTACATGGATATATGGAGTAATGGTGAGGTTCAGGCTTCCAGTGTACCCATGACCCGAATAGTGAACACTATACCCAACAGGTAATTTTTCAGCCTTCACCCCCTTCCCCATCTCCACTTTTGGAGTCCCCTGTGTCCATTATTTCTCTCTGTATGTCCATGTGTATCCATTGTTTAGTTCACACTACTAAGTGAGAATATGGAGTACTTGAGTTTCTGTTTCTGAGTGCTTTCACTTAGGATAATGGTCTCCAACTCCATCCACGTTGGTACAAAAGACATTGTATTTTTATGGCTGTGTAGTATATATGCATATATATGTGTGTGTATATATAGAATATATGTATAGAACATATAGAATATATATTATAGAATAATATAAAATATATTATAGAATAATATATATAATAACATAATATATTTTTATATTATAGAATAATATAATATAAAATATATATTATAACATAATATATTTTATATTATTCTATAATATATATTAGATATTCTATATATATTCTCTATATATACACACACACACACATTTGTCACATTTTCTTCATCCAATCAAGATGTATAATTCCTAAGAAAAGGCAATGATCAACTTTAGGTGAACAAATCAGACAACACACATGACATACATATTTAACTAAAATTTCCCTAAAAATAAATAGAAAACCTGAATGCACTAACAACTATTGAATAAGTTAAATTGTTACTCAAATATTTTCATCTTCCTTCCCTAAAAGGCACAAATTCCAAATCTAATGAGTCATCTTTATCAAACTTTTAAGAGGTATATTAATTTTTTACTACTTTCCAGACAAGAGTAAAATCAGGAAAACAACCCCACATAATTCATAATCCTATCACATACTTAATAACATTGAAAAATATCTCAAAGTTAAAAGAAAATTGTATATGATTTAATCAAAATAACTGTAAAAAATCTTAAATATTGAGTGCTGCTAATATCAAATGGATTCATCAATATCTTTATAAACATAAATAATTCTAACATTTAGAACATAAACAGGCAGAGTTTATCTCTAATGAAATAATTATCCATTATCAGAAAATTTGCTTATGCAATTTGCCCTCTCTCTCTCTCTATATATATATATATATATATATTTTGTTTATTTGTTTGTTTTGTTTTGTTTTGTTTTGTTTTGATGGAGTCTCGCTCTGTTGCCCAGGCTGGAGTGCAGTGGCGCGATCTCCGTTCACTGCAAGATCTGCCCCCTGGGTTTGTGCCATTCTCCTGCCTCAGCCTCCCAAGTAGCTGGGACTACAGGTGCCGGCCACCACGCCTGGCTAATTTTTTGGTATTTTTAGTAGAGATGAGGTTTCGCAGTGTTCACTAGGTTGGTCTCAATCTCCTGACCTCGTGATCTGCCCATCTCGGCCTCCCAAAGTGCTGGAATTACAGGCATGAGCCACCACACCTGGCCCTCAATATCTTTTAAAAGGGAAATCCCCAGCATTTTAGAAGGTAGCTGTTTTTCGTAATAAAATTATCTGAAAAGTAAAAATTTAACATGCCTTCCTTAATTGTAATCAAACAGTAATATGTCATATATGTTAGCAAACACAGTAGTGAAACATTGAAAACATTACTATTAAAATCAGAACCAGGATAAGGAATAATCTTATTATTGTTACTCTTCAACAATGTACTGGGAATTCTAACCTAAATTATAGAACAGAAAACAAAAATGGGAAGATGCTTTAGAAAGCACAACATTGCACTGAAATTATTCTATGTATGTGTTGGTCCACAAAGAAAATTCAAGGGCAACTATAAACAAACAAATAGAAATAGTAATAGTTCCAGAAAGTTGTTTTCATATTTTGATCATCTTCTTTTTGATCCCTTGTGTTCCACTTTCTGAGACCTTACCTCAATTTTCATTTCATCTCGTTTACTGAAATCTCAAAATTTTTCATCTATTTTTAATAATGTTTAGCATTTCTTTTTGTTTTCCTAAAATAACTTTGCCTTATGTATTAGTTCATTTTCATACCACTATAAGAACTGCCCAAGACTAGGTAATTTAGAAAGGAAAGAGGTTTAGTTGACTCACACTTCTGCATGGCTGCGATGGGTTCAGGAAACATACAATCATAGTGGAAAGCGAAGGGGAAGCAAAGCACCTTCTTCACCAGGTGGCAGGAAAGACAAGTGATGAGCAAAGGGGAAAAGGCCCCTTATAAAACCATCAGATCCCCTGAGAACTATTACCAGAACAGCATGGGGGAAATCGCTCCCATGATTAAATTACCTCCACCTGGTCTCTTCCTTGACACATAAGAATTACGGGGACTACAATACAAGATGAGATTTGGGTGAGGACACGAAGCCTAACCATATCACTGTAGAATTCAGTTTTGTTTTATGGATGCAAAATCACTTTGGGGATAGTATTGATGGTTTTTGTTTTGACTTTATCCTAGTCAGTAATTATTATTATAACAATTTATATTCATAGTTCTGGTTGTATTTGTTTTTATTTTGAAACTATGGCTCAAATTCTTAGTGAGCACTTCCTGGCGTTTTATATTTCAGGATGTGACAAATGTTGATAGGCAAGACTTCTTAGTGGGCTCTAGGATAATCAGATATTAAGTCCATCATTTGTCTGTGAGACCCTCAGATTAGCACATGAAGATTTTTCCTATTAAGATGTTTTATTCCTTCAGGCACCCATCCTCCTATCGCCTGTCAATATGTATGTTCAGAAGGTGGGGAAAAGATAATACTTCCATGCTGTCATCCTGAGAGCAGAGGAGACTAAGGGCCACACAATTCGGAGTGAATAAATTAATTGAATCCCATTGTTTTCAGCTCTCTCCATCAAATCTGCTTTATGCTTGCTATGCAGAAGTTCCCTTAGGTATAGCCCCTTCATTCAAATTATCCTAAAGTCAAATAAAACCATCAATAATATCCCCAAAGTGATGTTGCATCCATAAAAGAGGAACTGAATTCTACAGTGACATGGTTAGTCTTCGTGTCCTCACCCAAATCTCATCTTGAATTATAATCCCCATAATTCTCCTAAGGAAAAAAGGAGGAGGCAACATAGCACAGTCATTTAGAGAATGGAGATAAACTGCCTAACTTAGAATCATAGCACCATCACTTCCTATACAGTTGACCTTTAGCAAGTTCACTTCTCTGTGTCTCACTATCCTAATCTGTAGAGGGATAATGTTAACACTCTACTCTTAGGCTTATTATACAATAAAAATATTTGTAAATTACAAAGAATCACGCCTAGCATATAGTAAATGGCATACAAGTATTGTAGTAAGTGCTATATAGGTAACTATGCTCTAGACAAACTTTCAGTTAGTCTCGTAATGTTATGACCCACACCTCTTTCAAAGAGAGTGGGTGCTGTCATGAACAGAGCTTACTGGAAATGTTCATTTCTGTTGGTTTTCTCAGGGCTGGTAACTGCTCACCTATTCCAGATTCAACATAAAAGTTATTAGTCAGGGCCTATGCTATGCAGAATTTTTTTCCTTTACACATGAGATCTCACTCTGTTGCCCAGGCTTGAGTACAATGGTGTGTTCATAGCTCACTGCAGCCTCAAACTCGTGGGCTCAAGTAGTTCTCTCACTTCAGCCTCCCAAGTAGCTGGACTACAAGGGTTAAATATTTTTTGCTACCACCTTAGATAAACCTTTCCTTAGGCTCTAAGGTTGTAGTTTTGTTTTCTTTGTCTTATGTTTTAAGATTTCTGGGTTCAGTTATCACTTCTCCATCTGCTTTTGTCCTCCAAAAGTTAACAGAAATACTTCGTTTAAAGTTTTTCTCTCTTATTCTCATTGTCCCTTGTGAATCGATATGATTCATAGTCATATGATTTTCATTTAGTAGTGATTAATATTTCAAACCACCATATTTAACCAGAAATTAATGTGTCATTTTTGCTTCTTCTTTTTCAAAATATTCTCAATATCAAGCATGAGCAATGGGATCTGTTTGGTTTGACATGTGTGTGTTCGTTCATATGTATGTATTTGTGGGGTTAATGTCAGCTGTGGAGTCTTAGCAGTTCCCTCAGGATACCTATCAGGAATGAAATGGCTGGGCTCCAAAACTCTTCTCCTCTACTCAAATAGAAATATTCCTTCTTTATTGGGTTTATTATTTAAAGAAAAGTTATTTGAGGAAACCACTAGTTTCACCTTTCTGGTTACAAAAAGGACAAAAATAGAAAAAAAAATATGATTGTGTGCAAAGGTAGAAATAAAACATTTCCTGGAGATGTAGGAAATATATATAGGTCCCGGTCCTGTGAGAAATATGTTGGACTCTGGGAGTACAAACTACTTACTGCATGTAATTGGGCAACTGAATGGATACAAATTCAAATCTTGGTATGGTTTGGCTCCGTGTCTCTGCCCAGATCTCACTTGGAATTGTAATAATCCCCATGTGTTGTGGGAAGGACTCAGTGGAAGGTAATTGAATCATGGGGGTGGGTTTTCCCATGCTGTTCTTGTGATAGTGAATAAATCTTGTGAGATCTCATGGTTTTATAAAGGGCAGTTTCCCTGCACATGCTCTCCTTGCCTGCCACCATGTAAGACATGCCTTTCCTTCTTCTTCACCTTCTGACATGATTGTGAGACCTGCCCAGCCCTATGGAACTGTGAGTCCACTGAACCTCTTTTTCTGTATAAATTACCCAGTCTCGGGTATGTCTTTATTAGCAGTGTGAAAATGGACTAATACAATTCTATTAATACATTACAGTTGATATTTCAGGATAAATAAATAAAACACAGGGCAAGCAATCCAGAAAAAAGCCAGGATGTAAGGGAAGAGGAGGTTGGGTGTATTACACCCTTCAAAATAGAAAGGAAGATGAGAAGGCTATTTGAAACCTTCCTGTTCCAATTAAGAAACCTAGAATAATAACTACAAGAACTAGTAAAATGTTTTAAGCTATTATGTGACCATGTTTATATTTTTCATTTGTATGTCCAGTCTGTCTTTTCAGTAAAAAATGTTATGAAAAATCTGGCAGCCAGTTTTGGGGCTATTACAGAAAACAGTGGGTAGTGATATAAATAAAGAAGAAAGGAAGTTAGACTTAGACACTGGGATGTGTTGCAGGAAAGAAAGAGAATTTCATGCTGGTCTTTGCTTGCTCTGAGAAATGCACTAAGTTTAGGAACACCCAGAACTGTGCAATTCTCTAACATTAAAATTTCCAAGGATAAGGTACTGTTTTCTCTACTATATCAGGAAACATAGAACAGCTGTTAGGACAAATTATCAGTGGATATTATTAAAATACCTTAAAATACAAATTTTCCTTCCACTCTATTCCTGAAAATATTGAGTCAGCATTGAATAGAAATGTGCACAGTTTAGCAGGTGCTGCTTATATTTTAATGGATTCATTTGCAAGAGATAAGTGCACAGTGTTCGAATTAGTTTCACATACAGCTTTCCTTTTGCTCTGAGTCTCTCAGAGGAAAAGTGATAGTAAACAATAGCTTGGACATGCTGTTCCTGATTAGATCCAAATTTTAAAAGCCCTTTCTTATGGTTTATCATGTGATTGTTTATGTCACTCTTTAGTAAGGGAAAATAAAAGGCACATCACAGGTGAGATGTGATGTCACTGACTAGTTGCTGTGCCGATGTACTCTCCCCATCTTTATATCGTTCAAAAAAAAGAGAGAAAATATAAAACTTTGCATGGCAGAGAAAGGTAAGGTCTTTTAGGGGAGTGTGTGTTAAACTAAAGCTCTTGGCCCAATAGTGGATAATATTTTTCTTTCCTTAATAAAGTAAAGACATTCACAGTTGAATTTCTTTTTTACAAATGCTCCTTCTCTCAGTCATGTATATTCATTATGATTTCTACCCAAAGTCACTGACTTCTGTCTCACAGAGAAAACTGTAGGGTTTGCACTTAAGAATTGTCTACCAAACACTAACATTTTCAAAACTTTGTGAAGCTCATGTAAACAACTTTCTATACCCAACTTTCTATACCCATATAGCTCGTAATGAAGCTAACTTACAGCATGTGTTTCCTGATAAGTATGTAAGCTGAAACTATGCATGACAAAGTATTAGACAAACACAGACTGAGAGACATTCTACATAGTAACTGGCCTGTACTAGTCAAAAATGTAAAGGTCAAGATATATACACAGAAAAATGTGAGACTAGATTTACTAGTTGAAACAAGACTAAAAAGACATAACCAAAATAAATGCAATGAGTGATCTTCAATTAAATCCTGGACTATATCCTTCCCCCCCAAAAAAATAAATAGCTATAATGTTATTTTGGGGACAATTGATGAAATCTGACTAAGAACTGTAGATTAAATAATAGTATTGTATCAATATTAAATAATAGAAAATTTCCTGATATTGAAAATGATAACTGTGCTGTGGTTATAAAGGAGAGATCCTTGTTCTTAAGACATGTATAGTAAAGTATGTAAAGGTAATACAGTATGATATTTCTAACTTGGTCTGAAATGGTTCAGGAAAAAAATTACACACACAGCTTTCTTCTACCAAGCTACCCTACTGGTCAGAAAATAGAAATGAGAAAATGTCTCAGAAAATATAAAAGCATAAGTTGGAGAGATGGAATTATGAGAGAGAAAGAGAGAGAAGGAAAATAAGAGAACAAAGAAAGACACAGTGTCTCATAGCCTCTAATTAGAGGAACGCAATGGCAAGTGATTCTAGAGATGTAAGATTTCTGCTTTTACCTTGAGAAGACAGATTTCTAAATGTGGAGAACAATCATACTTTAAGGAAGATGTTCAATATGTTGGTGAGCCCTGAATGATGGATATCTGCAGCAGATCTTTGCCATTGTGGGTTTGTATGATTCCTATCCTTTTGTTGTTATTGAAGTGGAATCTCAGGAAGGAGACAGACTACTGTACATTTCTAGTCATTCTTTTATTATACTCAATTTGTGCCTGTGTGTGTGAAGAAATATATATAGTATGATATTTAATTATATATATACTATCAATAAGACAGTATTTTCAGAAATATATATAGTATATGTAATTATATATATATACACACACACACTATCAATAGGACAGTATTTTCAGTAAGAATTATTTTGGCCGGGCGCGGTGGCTCAAGCCTGTAATCCCAGCACTTTGGGAGGCCGAGGCGGGTGGATCACGAGGTCAGGAGATCGAGACCATCCTGGCTAACATGGTGAAACCCCGTCTCTACTAAAAATACAAAAAAACTAGCCGGGCGTGGTGGCGGGCGCCTGTAGTCCCAGCTACTCGGAGGCTGAGGCGGGAGAATGGCGTGAACCCGGGAGGTGGAGCTTGCAGTGAGCCGAGATCGCGCCACTGCACTCCAGCCTGGGCGACAGAGCAAGACTCCGTCTCAAACAAAAACAA
>NC_037683.1:36722699-36785382 GCF_003255815.1 Theropithecus gelada | reverse complement strand
GGGTTCACGCCATTCTCCTGCCTCAGCCTCCCGAGTAGCTGGGACTACAGGCGGCCGCCACCTCGCCCAGCTAGTTTTTTGTATTTTTTAGTAGAGACGGGGTTTCACCGTGTCAGCCAGGATGGTCTCGATCTCCTGACCTCGTGATCCGCCCGTCTCGGCCTCCCAAAGTGCTGGGATTACAGGCTTGAGCCACCACGCCCGGCCTAATGAGGAAATTTCTATCATGGTGACTGCCTCACTGAATACTAAAGAAAACCAGCATTACTGGTGCCTTCAAAGCTCCCCACTCCATTCCACAGCTGTGCCAACCTACACAACTGAAAAACTGACTTCCATTTCCTCAAGTCACTTACTTCCAAATCAAGTTCTTATATTGCTGAGTCAGACTGGATAAAATGAAGTCACGTATTTGTTCCCTAGCTAGTCCCATGTCTGCAAAGGAGGCTGGGGTACTGAGATTTCTTATTTTTATCTTGCAGGATTCTTATGCCTGGAAGTTCACCAGACACTATGTGTGGTATATCAAGGTGTTACACAACCAGAAAATTGAAAAGTTGATTTTTTTTTTTTTTTTTTTTTTGAAACAGAGTTTCACTCTTGTCTCCCAGGCTGGAGTGCAGTGGTGCAATCATTCTCTGTTCACTGCAACCTCCGTCTCCCAGGTTCAAGCGGTTCTCCTGCCTCAGGCTCCTGAGTAGCTGGGATTATAGATGCTCGCCACCACGCCCGGCTAATTTTTTTGTACTTTTAGTAGAAATGGGGTTTCACCGTGTTGGGCAGGCTTGTCTCGAACTCCTGACCTCAGGTGATCCGTCCACCTCGGCCTCCCAAAGTACTGGGATTACAAGCATGAGCCACCGCGCCTGGCCAAAAGTTGATAAATTTTAAAAAGACAGAGTAAAAGCAGATAAGCTTCGAGATAGGCACCAGGAGAAATAAAAAGCAGACATAGTATAAACAGGTTGCATCCAGAATAGTGAAACAGAGGGTAGAAACGAAAGTAACAGAAGACTTTTTATAAGAAGCTCTTCAACTGAACTTGTCCTGGCCACCAGACTTGCATTTGGTAACAGTAAAAATTGAAGAAAAAAAAAAAAAAGAGTAAGGATGAGGACACACGCTTAGACAGGTAAACTAGTACATGATGGAGTTGGAAATGAAACCAAGTGTTTCCTTTAAATACTCATGAGGTACGATTTAACTTAATGTGACAGATAAGGTGGAGTTTAAGCAGAGCTCTTCAATGCTAAATGATTTCTTAATTTTAGAGAATACTGAGAAAGCCTGCGTTTGTATGAGAGCCTGAAGAAACAATGGTGACAGGGAATGAAGGAGTCTGAAGTAAAAACAAAGGCCGGGCACGGTGGCTCACGCCTGTAATCCCAGCACTCTGGGAGGCCGAGGTGAGCAGATCACGAGGTCAGGAGATCGAGACATCCTGGCTAACACAGTGAAACCCCGTCTCTACTAAAAATACAAAAAAACTAGCCGGGCGTGGTGGCGGGCACCAGTAGTCCCAGCTACTCAGGAGGCTGAGGCGGGAGAATGGCGGGAACCCGGGAGGCGGAGCTTGCAGTGAGCTGAGATCCGGCCACTGCACTCCAGCCTGGGGGACAGAGCGAGACTCCGTCTCAGATAAATAAATAAATAAATAAATAAATAAATGCCATTTTCAGTTTTAAAGAAAATGTCAACTAGGATAAATAAATACAGAGTTCTGAGGAAATTGTCAGTGGAGGTATGAACTAAGCAACCTTGTGAAGGAGGGTTTTTACAGCTAGAATTGCTGTCTCTTCTGGCTGGAATTTCTGTCTGTTCTGGAGAGCAGTTGACTCGTGGCGGACATTTTGTTTGGTTGGGCCTTCTGATGGGACAAGGCTCATGATATACTGGTAAGCAGATATTCTGAATACCATCTTCTGTGTTTGGAGCCATTTAGCTTTTAAGTAGCATATTCATATAATAATAATTTATTGATATATAACCTACAGTTAAGGGCAAAAATCTTTGGTACATAGCAATATTAATTTTTACATATATAAACCACATAACCACCATTCAAATCAAGATTTTGAATATTTCCAGTATCTCAGAAGTATCCTCATGCCCCTCCCAGTCAGTACCCCTCAAAGGTAACCACTAATCTGACCATTATTACTGTAGATGACTTTTCTGGCTTTTGAACTTTGTGTAAATACAACCACACACCAAAGAACCTTTGGTTTCTGACATGATTCACTCATTATATCTGTGAGATTCATTAATATTATTGCATGTATCAGTAGTTCATTCTTTTTTATTGCTGTGTAATAGTCCATTGTCTGGGTACACCTGAATCCATTTATCTGTTGTTGATGGATATTTGGATGGTTTCCAGTTTTTTGCCTATTATAAACAAAGCTGTTATGAACATTCTTGTACAAGCCTTACTGTGCTGGATATTTCTCCAGGGGTAGAATTTCTGTGACACAGGGTATATGTATGTTTAGCTTTGATAGTCACATGTACATTAATTGTGTCACTGCCTTCTTCAAAACAATATACCCCTTTCTCACTGACATTCTCTCTTCTAGGTTCACATCAAATTAACAAACTTTCTTATGTTATCATCCACATATAACTTTCTTTTTATATATTTGACTCTCTATTCACCTTTCCCCTTTTGCTTTCCCCTCCACTCTTTAACTTCTAGTTTTTCCAACATCCATGTTTTCTTGCTATGAAAATGATAATCATTTTCTGCCTTTTTTGCCCTATTTTTACAAGGAGACAAATTTTTCAGTGATGAGTTGAACTATTATACAAATGGTTGAATGTCTGGCTAGAACCTTTTATAATTTGTGAATTTTATAATGAAGCAAGGATGTTATTCTGTTGTCAACGTTCACCCTTAATGGTAAAGAAAGCCCTTAGTATATAAATTCAAGGTACAGGATTTCTTGTAGGTAATATTTTTGTATTTACATATTGAAAAACCATAGACATTGGGTTTTGACATTAGAAAATGTATATATTCTAAAATATTAAAACATAAATATTATTTATTAAATATAATTTTTAGATTAAAATTGAACATCAAATCCTTAAGCAATTACATCTAGATTGGTATCTATTATTAAAAGGAGCCCTTTCCCAATACACTCCTAATCATTATTTTATGTATCTAATGGTGGTGGCAGAGAGGTGAAAGGCTGGAGACATTTTGACAGGTACTGGTGACATTGGGAGGTAGAGTCATAGGATAGATAGAAAGACAAATAACATTCTTTCAAGCCTCCCAGTCCTCTAAGGTGAAATAGAGTTGGAGACTTTGAGTAAACCAGTAGAGCTCACAGAAAGTCTGGGAATCTGTTCTGCATGGTTCCATTAGGACTGAGCAGGAAGATATGTTTGTAGATATACTTCTGAGACTATTGCTCTGGGATTCATGTAAAGGTAACATTTAATGGAGCTACATAACAAATCTATGATGAGAGACTTCGTTTCAGCTCTGGCTACAAGCTGGAAATAGCTCTTCCTGCCTCAAATTATTTAAAGCCATCTCCCCATCATAACAAGTATACATGAGAAAGGACTGCTATGCCAGAGAAGACCAGTAGTTAGGACAATGATCGATGTCTTCTACAAAGCATGTTGGAAGAAAGCAAATCTCTTTAAAAGTCAACTTGTAAATGTTCAGAATGAAGGAAAACACTACTGTAAGCAAGTACACAGGAAAAAGACTGAGACTAAGAACTCACTTTCATGAGCTTAGAAAGAACGCAAATTATATTGAACAAAGTAAGTTATTGTTACCTCATATACTGTATTAAATGCAAAACAAATTAATGAAAGTACCTCTTTTATTTTGCATTTATAACAACTACATTGGTCATTGTTATTTTAGACTGTAGTTTTTGTCTTGCTTTTATGTTGGAATTTGGATCTGTGTCATCTTACATTTGTTTCATTAATCTTGCAAATAAAATATGTAATATGAGAACTTTTAAGAAATTATTTTGTTTGGCTTCTTGTTTTAGTAATTTGCAATAGAGAATAAACAGTGTTCACCAACCCCAGTAACTGTACCACTAGTTCAGAAGTTCCCTCTTCTTGGCTAATTGCTATCAACATTTTAGAGTTAATACTGAATTTAAATTTTCCTATAATCAGAGTCTGTTACTAGATATCTTTTTGAAAAATAAAAATGGAGATAATAAATATGAAAATAATTTTCATTTATTAATAATTTTATTTTTATAGATTCAAGGGTTTGTTTGCCCAGGTTTGTTACATGGATTTATTGCATAATGGTGAGGTTTGGGCTTCATTCTACCAGAAAGGTAATTTTTCAACTCTCAGCAGCCCCTCCTACCTGCCTCACTTTTGGAATCCCCAGTGTCTATTATTTCCCTCTGTATTTCCATAGGTACTCATTGTTTAGCTGCCACTTATAAGTGAGAACATGTGGTATTTGATTTTTTGGTTCTGAGTTATTTCACTTTGGATAATGGCCCCCAGTTCCATCCATATTGCTGCAAAATACATGATTTCATTGTTTTCCATGGCTGTGTAGTATTCCATGGTTTATCTATGTCACATTTTCTTTATCTGATCATACATTGATGGACACTTAGGTTGATTCCATGTCTTTGCAATTGTGAATAGTGTAGTGATAGACATATGAGTGCAGTGTATTTTTGATATAATGACTTCTTTGAGTAGATCCCCAGTAGTGTAGTAGAATTGCCAGATTAAATGGTAGATCTACTTTTAGTTCTTTGAAAAGTCTCCATAATGTTTTCCATCTAGGTTGTACTAATTTACATTCCCACCGACAATGTATAAGCATTCCCTTTTCTCCTCATTCTCACCAACATCTGTTACTTTTTGACTTTTTAATAATAGGCATTCTGCCTGGTGTGAGATGGTAGCTCATTGTGGTTTTAATTTGCATCTCTGATGATTAATGATGTTGAATATTTTTTATATGTTTGTTGGCTGCTTGTATATCTTCTTTTGAGAAGTGTCTGTTCATGTCTTTTGCCCACTTTTTAATGGGATTATTTGTTTTGTTCTTACTGAGTTGTTTTAGTTCCTTATAGATTCTGGATATTACTTCTTTGCTGGATGCATAGTTTACAAATATTTTCTCTCATTTTGTACATTGTGTGTTTACTCTTGATTATTTCTTGTGCTGTACTGAAGCTCTTTAGTTTAATTAAGTCCTATTTGTCTATTTTTGTTTTGATTGCATTTGATTTTGAGGACTTGGTCATAAATTCTTTGCCCAGACCAATGTCCAGAAGAGTTTTCCTTAGGTTTCTTTCTGGGACTTTTATAGTTTCAGGTCTTGCATTTAATCCTTTATTCAATCTTGAGTTAATTTTTGTATATGGTGGGAGATAGAGGTCTAGCTTCATTCTTCTGCATATGGCTATCCAATTTTCCCAGCATCCTTTATAAAATAGGGATGTCCTTCCTCCATGGTATACTTTTGTCACCTTGTTGAAGATCAGTTAGTTGTAGGCATGTGGCTTTATTTCTGGTCTCTATTCTGTTCCATTAATCTATGTGTCTATTTCTTTACCAGTACCATGCTGTTTTCATTACTATAGCCTTGTAGTATAGTTTGAAGTCAAATAATGTGATGCCTCTAGCTTTGTTCTTTTTACTTCAGGATTGTTTTGGCTGTTCAGGCCCCCCACTTTTTTTTTTTTTTTTTTTTTTTGGTTCTATAAAAGTTTTAGGAAGTTTTTTCTAATTCTGTGAAAACTGACATTGGTAATTTAATAGAAATTTCATTGAATTGCATATTGCTTTGAGCAGTATGGCCATTTTCACAATATTGAGTTTTCAAATCCATAAGCATGGGATTTTTCAATTTCTTTGTGCTATCAGCAATTTCTGTTTAGTGTTTTATAGGTTCTTCTTGTAGAGATCTTCACTCCTTGGTTAACTGTATTCCTAGATATTTTATTCTTTGTGGTTATTGTAAATGGAATTGAGTTCTCGATTTGGCTGTCAACTTGAAGAAGGTCATTTTCTTAATGGCAAAATTATTAAGTATTTTCAAAGAAGATTCATAGTACTTAATTCAAAAAAAGTCAGAATACTTTTTCTATGCCATAATCCAATAATGGCTTTTATTTTTTTTCTTTTTTTGAGATGGAGTCTCGCTCTGTCACCCAGGCTGGAGTACAGTGGTGCAATCTCAACTCACTGCAAACTCCACCTCCTGGGTTCAAGTGTTCTCCTGCCTCAGCCTCCAGAGTAGCTGGGATTACAGGCCCATGCCACCACGCCCAGCTAATTTTGTATTTTTTGTAGAGACAGGGTTTCACCATGTTGGCCAGGCTGATCTCGAACTTCTGACCTCAGGTGATCCACCTGCCTCGGCCTCCAAAGTGCTAGGATTGCAAGCATGAGCCACTACACCCAGCCCAATAATGACATTTTTAAGAAACCTTCCATTATTAAAAATCACATAAAAATGATTCAGTAAAAGAAAAGTTTAGAACTAGAAGTTTGCAGGATTATAATTGCCAGTAGCTCCAGAACAATACAAGTAATACAAACTTGATTCCTTAATTACGTAATCAATATCATAGCTTATTCAAGCTATGAAAACTTGCAGGAGAAATTCCTATACTTCAAAAAGCATCTGGCCACTCTTCCTTCTCATTCCCTTGCATTCCCATTCCTTTGATAGAGAGCTAATGAAGCTTGCCCAGACCCATCTTTTACAAAGAACAGAATATAGTATACTCAATATATTAGCAACATTCTAGGTGTTATTTGCATATGAAACATTTTACTTTCTTGCCTCTATGAGCTGAGACAGGACTAAAAATAATAAGACAATTTATATTTGAAACAGTGAAGTTCTTGGTTTGAGCTTTACATCAGTCCATATCAGAATCCAGGCCTGTCTGGCTTTGTTTAGTAGACTAATTGGGCAGCCCCACCAGGAGTCTATTTGCATAGGGACCAGAAGGTGCTTGGGTGCAGGAATCAGTTAGGAGAATGAATAAAATGGAATACATTCAAGCAATGGATTATCATTCCAGTTAAGACAAACAATATGTATCAATGTGGATACCTCTCAAAAATTCAACACTGAGCATAAAAAAGCAAGTTGAAAAAGGAAAAAGCAGAAGTATGATACTACTTGTTTAAAATTTAAAAACAAAATACTACATATTATTTATGGATTTTTCTAAACAATAAAAAATGTTGTTTATATTTTTTTAAATTGTGGCCTAGTAAAGTAAATACTCATTTTAAGAGAGTGATTTTCTCTAAGCACAAGTGCAAAGTGGATGGGAAGAATGAGATATCAAATGTATCTATAGTTATCCCAGTCATTAGGAAAAAAAAAAAAAATAAACCTGGAAAAAATCATAGTTTTTGAAAAATCACAAATTTAAAGCATAACATTTCCTCAGTGACTACCAACAATCTTAATAATGTAGGTCTCTAAACAGTCAGGCAAAGTACAATAATTAGGGTCATTGGCTGTTTGGCACAACAGCTTAAAGGTCTAAAAGTAAAGCAAATGCAATGAAAACAAAATACATGTTTGAAAGGAAAATATCTTGGGCCCTCAAAATCACTAAGGAAAATTCAAGCTGGAAACTGCTTAGGGCAAACCTGCCCCCCATTCTATTCAAAGCTATCCCTCTGCTCACTGAGATACATGCTTATCTGATTGCCTCCTTTGGAAAGGCTAATCAGAAACTCTAAAGAATACAACCCTTTGTGTCTCACCCATCTGTGATCTGGAAGCTCCCTCCCTACTTCCAGTCTTCCTGCCTTTGCTTCAGGTTGTCCCACCTTTTCAGACCAAACCAATGTACTTCTTACATATATTGATGGATTGTCTCATGTTTCCCTAAAATGTGTAAAACCAAGCTGTGCCCCAACCACCTTGGGCACATGTTATCAGGACTTCCTGAGGTTGTGTCACGAGTATGTCCTCAACCTTGGCAAAATAAACTTCCTAAATTAACTGAAACCTTTCTCAGATTTTCTGGGTTCACACATGGGAACCAAAATGTTTTTAACTTTTCTGAACAACTTTGAAAACTACAAAACACTCATTGCTAATATGATTGAATATTGAGGGGTAATTTAAAATTATTGCAGAGATAGATTAGATAAAATGTACCTGGAGTTGTTTGTGAATTTTAATAGAATTTAGAGATGAAATAAATCTAGAAATGATCTATTCCTATGGTGTGCCCTGACACTTAGGAATTTAAAAGGTAAGTAATGGAGATGAGGGTGGGAGAAGAATGAAGCAGTTTATTAATTTTTTTGCAACAAACCAAAAAACTGTACAAAATTTTTCACTTGAAACTATATTTGCAAAATTATACCAGTGAGATAAATCTAACATAACTTACTTCATCACAAGTGTAGAAAGTAGAAAAGTTCCTCTTCAAAGCTTGTCTTAGTTTAACAATAAAATATTAGACACTAGGAATAATAGCTTCTTACTCTAAAGCCTCCTGTCAACTCTTAGTTCTTACACTTCAGCACAGTTAGTTGCTTTCACTTACTCAGGCATGTCTGGACAGGTCCAGGCAAGTCTTAGCTCAGAGCTTATGCCCCTTCCTTATTTGGAAATGTTATTGCTTCCTTAAACTTTTCGTAAGCAACTTCCTCTTCTTCTTTGTTCTCCCTTACACTTACCTGTTTAGGAAAGTTTTAGGTTGTTAGCAAATTGGGTATCAGTTTAGACTGTGAAGTCCAGCTCCAGCCAATAGATGCAGGACACAGCAGTAAGGACAACCCAATTGCGTAAGGGATAAATATGTTTGCTTTTCCTTTGTTCAGTGTAGTCTTGTGGCAAGACTGCTGGCGAGTGTACCCTTTCTGCAGAAAGTAAAAATGGCCTTGCTGAGAAAATTAAATTTATGTTCAAGTGCTATTTCTTTGTGGCACTGGGGAACAAGCATTTTGCATTTCTAACAACAAGCTAATGATCTTTGCTCATTTCTGTGCATCGACCAAGTTAACTATGGGAGGAATTTAACTTATAGTTTATCTGAGGAATTAGTTTATAGTTTAACTTAAGCCAAGGTTGATAATAGTCATTTTCCAAAGGTAATGCCCTTCCTATTTAGGGACTGAAACTGTCTCTATAAAACTAATAAAACCCCACAAGGTTAAAATTATACTAGTGCACTTTGGAAGCGGAGACGGGCAGATCACGAGGTCAGGAGATCGAGACCATCCTGGCTAACACGGTGAAACCCCATCTCTACTAAAAAATACAAAAACCTAGCTGGGTGAGGTGGCGGGCGCCTGTAGTCCTAGCTGCTCTGGAGGCTGAGGCAGGAGAATGGCGTAAACCCGGGAGGCGGAGTTTGCAATGAGCTGAGATCCGGCCACTGCACTCCAGCCTGGGCGACAGAGCAAGACTCCATCTCAAAAAAAAAAAAAATAAAAAAAAATAAAAAAAAAAAATTATAGTAGTGACCTGGATGCTGTTAAGGTACAGGAATAGTTAAATAGTAACCAGTCATTGTTTCATAGCTTGCTTTAACTTCCCCAACTGTGAAACCTAAAAGTAGTCATTACAATATTTTTCAGACTTTGCATTGTGATGAACCAACTGATTGCACTGGGACTGGTGACTTCTACCTAGGAACTACTGACTTAGTGCATGAGGACAGTTTTGGCATCCCTGTGATTTCATCCCCAGTCCAACCAATCAGTAGAACCCCTTTCCTAGCCCTCTGCCCACCAAACAATTATTAAGAACCCAATTCTCCAAATTCTAGGGGAGGTAGATTTGAGAAATATCTCCTATAATCCTCACTCACCTGCCTTGCAATTATTAAACTCTTTCTTTGCTGCAATACCTGCTGTCTCCAGGTGTTGTTTTATTCTGAGCAGCCAGCAAGAAAGTGCCAACTAGGTTGTAACACATTTACCTTTGAAAATAAATTTCCACTTTTCTTTGATTTTGCCTGAAATTATAGTAATTCTGTGTGGTAATACTGATTAGCTCATGCTAATTAAAAGATCAATCTATTTATATTTGATCAATAAACTTTAAGGAAATGATTATTCTATAATACAGTGTCTATGGCAATAAAAATTTTCAAAACATTGATTTATATAAAAAATAAGGGAAAGGGCTCTTGGTAATAAAAAGGATGAGAAAATGTACATAGTGTAGTAACTTTTCAGGAGCTGGAAATCGAGAAGTTTGAATGGTCAGGTCTCACAGCTGGGGAAGAGGAGAGAGTCATTGGTTTTCTAGTCCAGGACACTTTACATGCTAACATATTATTGTCCTTGTTGTTGAAAGAGAAAATGAGACAGAAATTTCCTAGACTGACATTAATTTCAAGTAATAAATAACTGAAAATGCAGTATTTCCAAAAAGAAACAAATTGGTAGAGATGTGGTTACTCTATCATCTGGGAAAGGTTATTAAGATAGTTACAGAGAAGGTAAAATTGAAAGGAAATTAACGTTTATTGAGTACTTACTTTGTATACATGATGATTTTTCTAATACTTCATTTACCTTAACTCTCTCAATTTATTATTATTATTCTAATTTCACAAATGAGAAATATAAAGTTCACCAGGATTAAGTAGTTTACTTGTTATCATGTGAGAAGTTCTGAGCCAGCATTTGAAGTCAGGTCCCTTTCTATACCTTCATGGATGGTGAATGAGCCAGGGTTGTTAAGATAACACACCTCAATCATTTTTTTTTTTTTAACTAATTTGTTCCGTTGACCCTTTTTGAGCAGTCTGGTGAAGATTATAGAGTCATTTTCAGAATCATGCTTTTAGGTGCCTACAATAAGATTATGTTTATATTACTTTATACATCATTTTAGGCATACATAATTCCTACAAAGGAATGAGTCCCTAGAGGAAAGAAATGAAAGGAATGGTGGTCTCTATGAGACAGTAAGAATCAGAATTTCTCCAAAAGATTTTAAAAATAAAAGTGAGGAAACATGAATGGAAAATAAATCTCGGGGCCCCAAATCACTAAGCTAAAGAAAAAAGTCAAACTGTGAACTGCTTAGGACAAACCTGCCTCCCATTCTATTCAAAGTCATGCTTCTGCTCACTAAAATGAATTCGTATCTGATTCCTTCCTTTGGAAAGGTTAATCAGAATCTCAAAAGAAGGCAACCATTTGTCTCTCACCTACCTGTGACCTGGAAGCCCCTCCCTGCTTAAGTTGTCCTGCCTTTCCAGACGGAACCAATGTACATCTTATACATATTGATTGATGTCTCATGTCTTCCTAAAAAATATGAAACCAAGCTGTGCCCCGGCCACCTTGGGGCACATTTTGCCAGGACTTTCTGAGGCTGTATCATGGGTCCATGTTCTCGATCTTGGCAAAATAAACTTTGTAAATTAACTGAGACCTGTCTCAGATATTCAGGGTTCACCTTTCTCAATGATAGGATCTGATGGGGGAAACTGAAATATCATAAGCCCCAGAAATGTATGCATATGTGCTGTAGTAAATTAAATCTAGAGTAATCCCCGTGAGACCTTCACTCAACTCCCCCCAAAACTCGCTCCTCCAGCTTTCATTCCAGTGTTCTACTTTGGTCCTTTTTTCATCCTGGACATTTTTCCCTCCGAACAGTTAACATTTTATATTGAATCTATTTCTTTAAAAATGTGCCTTTCCCACTAAAATGGGAAACTCTCAAGGGCAAAGATGATTATTTATTTTCCTGTGTATCTGGGTGCCTACCACAGTACTTAACCCATATCAGACAAACAATACATATATTTTTAATTAGTCTGTATTTGTTCAGTTTATTTTTCCATCAAAACAAACTCCCTGAACAATAATCCTTTAACATTGCCTGTTATATATTTTATACCCACTAAAGGCATTACATCAGGAACCCTCATGGACGGAGTTCAGATCCACACAAGACCCCTAGGTATCTGTACAAAATGTTAGGTGTAGGTAAAAACATCTTTTTCAGCAATGCCCCCTCATGAATAGAGCGTTCTGAGTGTGTCTTACTCCACTGCCTGTGGGAATGTTATACATATCCTTAGACATTTTTGACAAGATGAAGGTTCAACCTCACACGGAGCAGAATAAAAGATGGTAGCAGTTTATTTTTGAGAAGCAATTGGATATCTTAATCATGTCACTCTTGAATGGCCACAGTTACATTTTCCATAATGAAATGTCTAATTGCTGTGGGTTCCAGTCTCCATTTTCAAGCTGGTCTGGGGCATTATGTCTGCCTCCATTAGCCTTTGCTGGAAGTTATTTGTCTGATACTTTTGGTGCCAGCTGCATTACAGAAATGTTGATGACCAGTATTTTGGCCCATGATAATTGCGTGCTTTCAATGTTAGAAGTGCCAAGCTGTTAATTAGCTTGATGTAAGGACTACGCATCCACTTTTTATTCTCATTTTGATCTCCCAGCATAATCTTCTTCCTAAGTAGATCTCTGCAAAAGTGTTTTGAAAAGTGCTTGTTTTCACCAAATAATCATGCTGTATTAGTGAGTTATGAACAGATGCCTGTTAAGAGAGCTGATTTAGTCCATTACTCAAAGCATGAACCAAAACATCATTGGTGCACAGAGAATTTATGGGAAATTCATTTTTGCCATGCTCTAACAACAGCAGAGCCAATCAAGGTAGTACTCTGGGACTAAAACAATTTCACTATACATAGAACTTTGATATCTAATGGTTTCTTGATTAGCAGAGAAAAGCTACACATGTCAAAAATCAAGTCTAATAGAGAAAAGGAAGCTAAGCTGCTTATGACCACACTGCAGACTTACTGATTTTTCTTTTGTTTCCATTTGTCTATTTTAAGATGTTGACAGTGTTAGGTAAAAGTTTGACCATACAACCCAGCCTCACGTGGGATTAGGATTTCTAATGCATGTCCCTTCTTTTATCACTCATTTTACTGATAGATTTTAAGATTCTGGACTGAGTTTGCCAAGTTGGCTGCTAGGCAAATAATCATTAAAATTGAAAATAGCTCTGACAGAAGAGTCTTCGAGCACATTTGAACCTCAGGGATGTTTGGAGCTGCCACATGGTATGATAGCCTCTATTCTAAAGGAGACAATCTATACAGCATAATGCCTAGAATAGGTAACAATGAATGCTATATATTTTATAATATAATCCTCATCAATGATAATGAAAATAGAAATAACAATTACAATATGGTTGTTGTTGATTACAAAAAAAAGAGAGTGTAATACCTGATTCTCAGGTTTAATTATTGTTACATTATCATGGCAGAGAGCATTGTATGGTATAGTGAACTGGGTTTGGACATAAAGGATGTCAGTAGTCTTGAGTTCTAGACCTGTTTATCACACTCGTTTCTATGGCCATAAGAAAGTCAAATAATTTTTCTGAGTGTCAGTTTTGTCAATCACAAAACAGAGATAGGAATGAGGATTAACTGTAACTGGACACAAGGAAGCTTACGGAGGTGATAGAAATGCTCTGAAGTGAATTGTGGTCATCATTGTGCAACTTGGTCCATTTACTAAAATGTATTGAATTATACACTTCAAATGGGTAAATTTTGTGGCATGTAAATTATCTCAGTGAATTTGTTAAAAAGATGAAGGTGTTTGTTCATTCTTTCACCAAAGGAATGACATATTCTATTATCAGAAAGCTCACAATTTAAAGTAGGAGATAAACAAATAAATGTGCAGTTATTATTCAACAAATACATTTGCAATTATTATTTCTTTCCCCATAATATAATATTTATTTGGAGCCATGCACATTTCTTTGTTTGGCCCACTCTTCGTTCTTAAGCGTATATTTCTACCTCCTTTGAAAGTCCTTTCCTGAACATTTGAGGTTGTTTCCTGCCTTTCCTCTGTAACTATCATTAACACTTTGTGTTTTTATGCACATTATAATTGAGAAGCCTTTGGTTATCTGCATATCCGAGTCTTCTTCTATGAGAAGGGAAATAGATCATCAGAGGTGACACATCCATTAAGTGGTGGAGCTGCGGTTCAGACCCAGGCCTTTTTGGCTGCAGAGTATGTATCTTCATAGGCAGTACTCCAGAGTCTTCTCATTTATTAATTATGTTTTATATCATCTCTGCTTTATCAATTCACCTATCTTTCTGGTTCCTATTTCAGGATCATTTGCTTTTACTTTTATTTCACCTTTGTTTCTGTATTTTTGTTGTGCACTTTTTAAAAATTCTTAAATTTAAAAAATATTAATTCCTTAATTCACTTTTTTTCTGATTTGGCAATTAAAGTGTGTAAGGCAATTTACTTATCTTTCAGTGTAGTTTGGCCTCAATTTTAAGTTTTAATATAGAGTTAATTGTGATTAGTTTGATGAGTAGTATCCAGTGAGATATAAACATATTTTTAAAATTTAATTATTGATTATAGTCACAACTCTCCCTTTTCTATCTTTTATTGGCATCACGAGCAGATCTTATATTATTTTGTATTATTAAAATTCAGTTCAGTTTTATATATATTTGGTCATTCTAATGGAGACTTGGTAGGACAAAGGAGTAAAATACATCAACTCAAATAACGATTTTGTGAGTGTGACAGGATATATCAACATAAGGAGAAGAACCTTTCATGGGAAAAGGGTATGCAAAACTATTCAAAATAAATTGTGTTTAGTATGTTCTAGCTTGCTGTATGACATTGATAGGAGTATCCACGAAAGAAGATTTTTTTGAGAGAAAACATGCAAGTTATTCAAAATAAATACATTCTGATCACATTCTAGATCCGTGTTCTGCAGGTGTTTTCTGCAGAGTCAAATTGTGAATATTTTCAACTTTGTGAGCCATATGGTCTCTGCAGAGCTACTCAACTCTGCCCTTGTAGCAGGAAAGCAGCTATAGAAAATAAGCAAACAAGCAGATGTGGCTATTATATATTCCAATATAAAATTATTTACCATAATAGGGAATAAGATTGGACCCAAAGCATAGTTTGACAGCCTTGTTCTAGATTATTATATATGCAAGTGACATGAATATTAACAAAGAAAAGAATATTTGGGGGAGGGGAAAGGTGCGGAATTGTTCCAAATAAGTGACTGCTGATTCTGTTCAATTCATTTCCCTTTGAACTGATGGGACTCTAGGACCTTGAATCCACTGACATTGAAAGATTTGCTTCCCCCTTAACTCCCTGACCATGACAGAATATCAGCAATGTCATTTGCATCTTTAGTGAAGTCTGAAAAATTTATAACATTGAAAAGAAAGTACATTCCTTAGAAGAAAGTGGGGCAAACTCAGCTTTCAGCAGAAATAGTGCCGACCATTCTGAATGGAAAATAGAACGTAAGAAGGGCAAGTAGGAAATATTGTCTGTATTGAAACTAATAACTGGATGCACAGACAATACTTGGTTAGTTAGAGGGAAGAAGATTCAAGGATATGAACCCCTTCCTTTCTGGTTTCTGAATTTCTAACCAAATATGGCTTCTGTTTCATCAACTGTCAAGGTGAAGTGCCCATTCCCAAGTAAGCAGGTGACTTTAAAATGTTTGGATATTATCTAAGCTATACTGAATTCATATAGACACCAAAGTGGTCATATGAGGGTTGAGTTCACTGACCCCCATATTTCACATGAGTCTCTCTCTCTCTCTCTCCTCTTCCATCTATGTTCTTAATATATCTTGACACTATTTATGATGCTGCAGAGGTGTAGCCTGATTGAAATGTGGATCCATGCTTGGTTTGAAGTCGCTGTTAGTACACTCTGAGCAAGTGTGATAAATCGGTTTTGTGTTTCCTCAGGTGCCTCTCCATGTAAATTGATGACTGCTGCCCAGGGGAATGATCTGGGCCTGAAAACAGGAAGAGAGATTAGTTTAAGTGTGACAAGGCCATAATCTGTAACAAGGAACGTCTATCATAGTCACAAAAGAGAACCACAGTGCCAGGAAGACCCTCTCTGCTTGGAAAAGTCTCCTGCTCTGTGACTGACAGTTCAGGTCTCCTGAGCTCAACTCCACTTCTTCCCTCCAAAAAAACTCTTTTTTATTCAAATTTGACAAAATAATTATTGTTACCATTTGGCTTTGAATGACTCAATTATGGCTGCAGTCACTTGGTTTAGTAATTACTAAAATTATGATTTGGGGTTAGAGACAGTTTTGTCTTTCCTCTCTTCCCCATGGAAGCAGGGAGAGGCACTTTTATAGGGAAATAGATCGTCATTCAGGAGCCAGGTTGTAACAATTCATTTTAAATGACCTCAGTCTATGGGAACATAAAACTGAACAGCCTGGCTGAGAATAGGGCTACAATTGTTTCTTGTTCTTTAAGAAACCTGGCACCCTGAAACTGTATGCTTAATTTTAATGGATAATACCAATCTCTGTGAAGAAGCAAAAATTACATTTTTCCATTTTGTTCTTGCTCTTATGCTAACCATGTTAGAATTTGTTATTCACTGGCTGTTACTTAATCTATGGTGTTTTGGTTTAACCAAAGCAAATATTCCGGGTTCTTAACATGTTCCCAGATTGTTTTTGGAGAGAAAAAACCTTGGGGAGGCATGTAGATTTTAGAAATTTTGAGGGCATAGTTTTATGTGGTTTGGAAGCTTTATCAGAGTTTTGTTGATGAGTTTGCTGAATATATGATAGATAATGTTGTCATATAAAGAACATTCACAAATTTCAAATTCTTGCTGTCATTTTTATTGTATGTAACCTTGGTTACATCACTTTATTTTAATAACCTTGGTTTCTTTCTCTCTAAATGGGAACCAATTCAAGATATTTCCCTCATGGAATGTTTGCAAGACTCTGTTGAAGTACCAAAAAAGTTAATTAATTAAATGAAATAAGCAAAAAACAAATGCAATAAATAGAAAACAGTTAAAAACATGATAGCTATTAACCCAACTATATCAATAATTACTTTAAATGTGAAGGGTCTAAATACAGCAATAAAAGGCAGAGACTAACAAAATAGTTAAAAAATGAGACTCATTCTACAAGAAACCCCTTTTAAATATAAAGATTTAGATTCAAAATAAAAGGATGGAGAATGATATACCATGCTAACACTAATCAAAAGATAGCTGAAGTAGCATATTCAATTTAAACAATGTAGACTGCAGAATAAGAAAAATCATCAGAGATAAAGAGGGACATTATATAATGATAAAAGGGTAAATTCTTCAATAAGACATGCATTTAACAACAAAGCATCAAACTACATAAAGTGAAAACACATAGAACTTCAAGGAGAAAAAGAAAAATGCACTGTTATAGTTGGAAACTTCAATACCATTCTTCTTTCAGTAATTGATAGATCAGTCAGGCAGAAAATCAGTAAGGTTATGGCTGACCTAAGCCACACTATCAATCAACTTGATCTAATTGATATTTATAGATGCTTCATCCAACAACAGCAGATTGTACATGCTTCTCAAGTTCACATGGAGCATTCAACAAGATAAACCATACTCTGACCCATAAAACACAACTTAACAAATTTAAAAGTATAGAGATCAAAGAATGTATGCTCTCAGACCACAGTGCAATTGAACTAGAAATCAGTAACAATAAGATAACTGGAAAATCTCCTAATATGTGGAAAATGAGGAATCACAGGGAACATAGAATGGGAACAAAGCATTTACCCGGGAAGTTGTAATCCCCATTTTCTTTTGTGTGTTGGTAAAGGGGGTACCTTGGTGAGAGAAGTCGTATTCTGTTGTTAGATAAAAATAAGAAAATACCACACTCGGGTTGAAGTTTCATTACTCTCCCTGATAATTAAGTTAGTAAGCATCTTCTTGTATTCTTTTGCAGAAGCTGACTTTGTCCACAAATATAGTTAATCCTTATTATTTGTGCATTCTGTATTTATAAATTTGGCCACATACCAGCATTTATTTTTAACCTCCAAATCAATGATTGTGACATTTTCATGGTCATCTATGGACATGTGCAGAGTGGCAAAAAATTTGACTCACCAGGGTACATATTTGCAGCTGAAGTAAAACAAGGTGACATTCTGCCTTCTTGTTTCAGCTCTCATACTGTAAATAAGTGTCCTGTCCATGGTCTACTCATGCAGTGTGACAGATCCCCTACCAGGTCATTTAAAGGCATATGTCTGCTGCCTTATCCCTGAAGGCTGAACAGTGAACCAAGACGATGGTGCCCAGCCAAGAAGCAGGTGTTTCTGAGAACCCAACATCCCAGAGAGTATCTGAGAACCTATCAAGAAAGACAGTCTCCTCACTCAAATACAGGAGGCGAAGAGCCAGAAAATTAGCTTGAAAGCAGTTTAGAGATGGGTGGTGCCACAGATCTCTAGAGCTGTCCTGCCACCATCCAAGAGTGCCCTGTATGTAAGTCCTATTAAACTCATCTACTCACCAAGCTGGACTTACTCAACTCACTCTGTGGTCTCTCAGCAACTGTCAAGTTTGAGGGGAGGACAGGAAGTTGAGTCCCATGTTTTTCTCACAACAAGTTAGTGCCATGTTTTTTGCATTTTTATGCTTTTTTGTTAAAGATTTGCTCTTTCAAATGGTCCGCAAATATAGTTCTAAAATGTTGTCTGTTTTTCCTAAGTGCAAGAGAAATCATACATAATATGCCTTCAGAGAAAACACATGAGTTTGATGAAGTTAGTTCAGGCATGAGTTATAGTGCTGCTGGCTGTGAGTTCAATGTTAATGAATTAACAACATATATAAAACAGAATTTCTTCAGACAGACACAGATAAAATGAGGTATATATTGTGCTATTGATGAAAATGTTACCAGAGGCCCAAGGGAACCCAACCCCATATTTCCCCTAGGAGCAGTGGTTCAGTGGTTGCTTAATTCAGTGTTTGTGATGGCATTATAGAACATAACTACCATGAATAAGAACCAACTGAAAGTACACATGGACTTTGTGCTACTTATAGAAAAATTATTGAACAAGTACATATGAGGCCTTCCTATATGCGTGACTTATTCTAAGCAATGGGGAGATAGTGGTTATAAACCAGAGACTCTACCCTTCTTTCCTCATGAGTCTTGTATTCTAGTAAAGGCAGAGAAAAAAATAGACACATAGTTGGCGGTGATAAGTGCTATGAAGGAAACTTCCATATTCTAGTACATAGATTGAGTAAATAAAATACAGAGAAGTTAACTAAGTTGCCTATGAAAAACAAATACAAATGAAAGATGTCAAAATTCAAGCTTAGATTTCCTGGCTTCAAAGCTCATGCTCTCTCAACTGTTTTGCACTTGATCATTCCCATGAATTCACTCAGAGCTTTGTGATAGGAGAACTACTCCAGCTCCAGTAGGGAAAACTACCTCAAAACACAATAATTTTATGCTTTAGAATAGTAGTTTTCAACTGGGGGGCAATTCTTTCCTGCCAGGACATTTGACAATCTCTGAAGACATGTTTTGTCATATTGGGGTGCAGGAAGTACTAATGATGTGTAGTGGATAGAGAATAGGGATGGTACTTAACAATCTATTGTACATAGAAAAGAATTATCTGGCCTTAATAGTGCTCAGTGGAGAAACTCTGCTCTAAAGCCACATGACTTTTAAAAAGCCAGAAGAGCCAGACTTCCAAGTTTCTAGCTAAGGACTGAAGTGGAATAATGAAGAATCTGATCTCTTGGCTATCACTGATTAGGTTACTTGTTACACATCATCTTGTCATTGTTATCGTAAGATCTTCCTAAGCCACTGGAAATATCTCACTGTGGATACCAGTGTATCCCTCTCCCAACAACCCTTTCCCTTCTAAGCTGGTTCATAATTTGGGGAACTTAGGAACTGAAGAAGTAAAAATAAGAAAAAGAAAGGAAGAAAGTGGTGGAGGAAAAAAAAATGAACAGACAGACTGAAATACAAGCAGCTCAAAGAGAAACTTGGCCAACAGGTATATGAAAAAATTCTCAGCATCACTAATCCTCAAGGAAATGCAAATCAAAACCACAATGAGATGTCCTCTTACCCTAGTTAGAGTGGCTATTACCAAAAAGTCAAAAAATAACAAATGCTAGTAAGGATGCAGAGAAGAGGGAACTTTCATATACTATTGGTAGGAATGTAAATTAGTACAGCCATTATGGAAATCAGTATGGGGGCTTTACAAAAAACTAAAAATAGAACTACCATGTGATCCAGAAATCCCACTGCTGGGTATCCATCCAAAGAAAAGGAAATCAGTATACAGAAAAAGAGGTTTGCACTCCCAAATTTACTGTGGCACTACTCGCAATAGCCAAGATAAGGAATCAACAGATGAATGGATATAGAAAATGTGGTATATGTACACATGGAATATTACCCAGACATAAAAAAAAGGATAAAATCCTGTAATTTACAGCAACATGACTGAAACTAGAGATCATTATGTTAAGTGAAATAATCCAGGCACAGAAAGAAAATATTACATGTCCTTAGTCATATGTGGAAGCTAAAATAATTGGTTTCATGAAGACAGAATAGAGTAATAATTACTAGAGGCTTGGAAGAATGTGGGTGGGAGGTTGGTGAAGAGAGGTTGGTTAATAGTTGTAAACATGCGGTTAGAAGGAATAAATTCTCGGATTTGAATAGCACGGTAGGATAACTACAGTTACAACAATATATTGTATATTTCAAAATAAGTAGATTTGAAATGTTCCCAATGCAAAGAAATAATATTTGAGATGATGAATATCCCAAATACCCTGATTTGATCATTACAGATAGTATGCATGTATTAAAATATGACAAATACCCCATAAGTATTAATTATTAATTACTATGTATGAATAAAAAAGAAAATTTAATGTCCCTCCCTTATGAATTTTCCTTTTGTTTTTCCCTCTCGTTCTCCTTACAGCTCTACCCACTCCTTCTTTCTTCCGAAGGATATTTACTGAGTATTTTTTACTGTGCTAGACACTGTCTACAGGGGACTATCTCCTGAGTGCACTTTGTTACTAATTATTGTATTTTACAGAGTATTTTTACCACCTATTATCTTGTTTGAACCTTTTATTTTTTTTCTTTTTTTTGGAGACAGAGTCTTGCTCTGTTGCCCAGGCTAGAGTGCAGTGGTGAGATCTCGGCTCACTGCAGCCTCTGCCTCCTGGGTTCAAGCAATTCCCTGCCTCAGCCTCTCGAATAGCTAGGACTACAGGCGCCCACCACCACGCAGTTTTTTTTTTTTTTTAAATAGATACGGGGTTTCACCATCTTGGCCAGGCTGATCTCGAACCTCTGACCTTGTGGTCCACCCACCTTGGCCTCCAAAAGTACTGGGATTGCAGCCGTGAGCCACTGTACCTGGCCTGAACCTTTCTACAAGCTTCATTTCACAGGTAAGTAAGCTGAGGTTCAGGGAGCATATGGGTATGTGCTGGGGGTACTGCTAGAACAAAAACTCATTTCGGTACCCTTCTTTCCTCTACATACTGCTGACATAGGTATGAAGATACGTGGGTCTATATTGCCTAAAAGTTACAGGGGTAACAGAATTGGTATCAATTTTGGGTTAAAAAAATCACACAAAACACAATTTTTATAAAAGATGATGCACTGTCTTGGGCATTCTCAATGAAGCACGCTAAAAACAACATTAAAATGTCTGTTCTATTGAACTGTTATTAGATGCCAAGCACTAACACAGAGTAGCTCATATAATCCCTCCAAATATCCTGTGAGCTAAACTGGTTTCGTTCTGGATCTGAGAGAGGTTGAATAACCTGGGTAAGCATGACTAAACTTTAAGCGAGCTTATCAGTCATAAAAGCAACAGAAAAGAAAAATGTTCTATTTTAAGTGACCTTCCAATTTTGTTTTTTGTATTAACTGGTATTTAGCCACGGATGAGTAAAGGGCCTGAAAAAATAATCAACAAATTTGTATCATTTTGAGTCCAAAATGTTGGTACACAAACAACCAAGATGTTGATCAACCCACCTCACATACATGCTCACAGGTTTATTCATAACTTTCAAGAGAAAGTGACAATTTTCTTATTAAATAATTTAAATCCAAATATTATTAGGACATCAGCAGCTTTTACTTTGGAGAATTCATTCATCAGGAAAAGTGATATTGCACCAAGCACTGTTGCTCTCTTCTGAATCAGACTGCTTGTTAGAACATTGGCTCTGATTGGTCTACTGAAACAAAGAGTTCTGCCACCCTCTAAGTCATGGATATGAGTCCCATTTTATTCAGGATTGCATCTTAAAGGCACTTGGGACAGTGCTGGGAAACAAAATATGCCAAGTTTCATGGAAAACTTGGAGCTCTCTCTTTGCCTAGACCATAGCAGAACTTGCCCTGTGTTCTAAATTCTGTCTCTAAGGCAAACAAAACAGAGGTGATCCACTACAACCAAATTAATCCAGCAAGCTAAGGCTCAAATGACTGCGGATACCTCCAAATCCTCCAGGAGGTAAATTTGCTAAATAATGTAAATTGCTGTCATTTTTACTTTCAAGGTGAATGAAGACTTGGTGAAAGCATTACCTCTGGAAAGGATGGCTTGAAACCTCAACAGAAGGGATGGAAGTTAGGCAATCAGCTTGGCTATATTTGCTTAAAAATTAATAATTCACTAAAACTGTTTAACTTAGAGGGATCTAGACACAGGTTATTTTTTATTTAGCAACCTAGTATTAGCAGGAATTGGATTAGCTATCATAAAAATCAGCTCGAAGACAGTAGAAATGAAAAGATTGGAAAAATAAGTTTTGAGAGTAGGATTGCTCTTAATATTTGTGGGGGTTGAGGTAAAAGTACAAATGGAAAACCTCATTATCTGCATCCTGTCCCTTTTATATCTAGCATCATAAGTAGCCTCTTGCACTCCAGTCTCCATTCACAAATTCCATCCACTCACCTGATGTCCACTTCTCTACTCTAGGTTTGTGTATGTTGACCATGTGGTCTGCCCTTGAGGATAGACCTAGAATGAGGTTAGTGCAGGCCGTAGAAGGACTGTTTAGGCAAGAATTTAGGAGTTCTAGAAAACAGAAGGATCATCTATGGGGCAAAGGGAGTACAGACAGCCTTAGTTTCATCAGCTCCTCCCCTCTGTGAAAGGGCTCAGATGGAAGAGGTCCTAAAGTAGTTCCAAATTGGGGAGGCCAGGACAGAGACCCCAGTTGCTATGGTCAGAGGGTTGTGTCATGTGGGGCCATAAGCTAACTGCCTTCACATGTGAGAGACTCTCATAGTTTGCTGGAAGGGATTAGTGTGGCTAGGGAGAAGAATGGGAAATTTGAGCCAGGACACAGTTTGGCCTAGTAATTTGAAGTTATATAACAAAAGATTTTAGCTAGCAGCAAGGAAAAACTTTATCCTTAGACCAAGCTGCAGCGAAATGCAATGAACCATGTCTAAGAATACCTAAAGTTGTGAGGCAGAATTGGAACAGAAACCAGGTAACAATCTGCTATGGGTTATACAGATTTCTGCACTAGTTAGATGTGAAGTAGATGAGAGTTTTGTAAAGCTAAACTCCATTGTGACCCTAATAATTTAGTGGAGCTGTATTGGAGAACCATGCATGGGGTGAGGTGGGCAGTGCTGAGGAAGTTGGGAGGTAGAGACAGGACTGAGTTATGTTTAATGTGTTGCACAGTATGATTTTATTACAAGAGTTCTTTGCCTTCAAAAGTCTTGAAAACTACTACACAATATAATCTCTGAAGTTCTTTCCAACTCTAGTATTCTATGAGTTAAAAAACTAGAAGTTTTCCAGGCACGGTGGCTGACACCTGTAATCTCAGCACTTAGGGAGGCCGAGGCAGGCAGATCACGTGAGGTCAGGAGTTCGAGATCAGCCTGCCCAACATGGTGAAACCCTGTCTCCACTAAAAATACAAAAATTAGCCAGGTGTGATGGCAGGTGCCTATAATCCCAGCTACTCAGGAGGTAGAGGCAAGAGAATCACTTGAACCTGGGAGGCGGAGGATGCAGTGAGCCAAGATGGTGCCACTGCACTCCAGCCTGGGTGAAAGAGTGAGACTCTGTCTCAAAAAATAAAAATAAAAATAAAAAACTAGAAGTAGATTATATCATGGAAAAATGTCAAAGATAATGAGAAATCAAACTAAATGAAAAATATTAACTATTAAAAATGTGAGCAATTTTTCATCAAACATGCCAGCCCAAAATACTCAAAATGTGTAGACCAAGATTTCGAGATGTATTTTATGTGATATATGATTTCATTTTTAGCTAGTTTTTTAATTAGGAAAATAATACATGTGAATGGTTTAAAAAATTACATTTTGAGTATAAGTTGGAAACTACATGTAAGCTTTGTTTTCCTGTCCTTGTATCAAATTCAACTATCTACATCTATATTGGCATCTTTTGTATAGCTGTCCAGAAATTTTCGGTATATATCCAAGCATGTGCTGTGTATCTTTTTTGAATTAAAAATTTAATTAAATATTAGAAAAGATGTGTAACATATGTAAGTTTTAAATAGTAACAATAAAGTAAATGCATAATACCCACCCCCTTGGCTAAGGAATAGAACACATCTATCACCTTTGAAGACCTCTGCATGTCTCTTCTTGATGGCATTTATCTCCCTCTCTAACACCTAGTAAGAAACACTATCTTCATTTCAGGGTTCATCAATTCCATTGATTTCTTTACAAGTAGTTTTGCCCCATAAGAATGTCCATTTAAATTTTATATTTATTATTTTAAAATTTACATATGAAATTCTATTTTATTCATTATTTGACTTGCTTATTTTATTTTTATATTGAATTTCATTGATGTTTTCCTCTTTAATTCCACTGTCTCTCCTTTTTACAAGTTTGTATGTAGCCCATTTCTATTATTTTAGTGTTTATTGTAGATATTTTAATATATATATTTAACTATGTCTAAATTTCATACATATCTTAAGCTTCATAATAAAACAAAAACTAAAATGTTTTGAGTTCAATTACTCACCTTCCAACTTTTTTTATATTGGAGCTTTATTTTCATTTTAATCCCACAATATAGACATTTATAATGTTGTTTTATACATGTCTTGCTTAGTTTGATCCATATTTTTACCATTTTTGTTTACTATTTTGTCTTTCATCTCATCAATTCCTTCTGTAGTCATTTTTGTACAATTTTCCTTCTGAACTACATCTTTCACATGTTCTTTTAGAAAGGGTTGATTGGTCTTTAACTTTTTTGGGGTTTACTTTCTCACAAATGTCTTTCTCTCAAAATTCAAATTTTGAACTAATCTTTGAAAGGCATTTCCATTGGATATATATTTCCAAGATGACAGGTTTGCTTTAATCGGTACTTTGAAGATATAGTCTTTTTTTGTTTGATTTATATAATTACAACTGGGCAGTCACATCATCTTTGATGTTCAACAGTTTTACTTTGATCTATTTTAGAGGGGATTTCTTTTTAGTTATTATACATGGAATTTATCATAATTCTGAAACTGATGATTTACCTATTTTACACATTCCAGAAAGTTGTTAGATATGTTTGAATATTACTTTTCCTTCATTTTCTCTATTATTTCCTAAACATCTTAAACAGTCTTACTTAAAAGTTGTCTTTATCTTCCAAATGTCCATCTCTTTTTCTCTCTGTGATGCATTCTATGCATTCTTTCAGATCCCCATCTTAATGTACTAATAACCCTCTTCATCTATGTCTATTTTGTGTTTATTTTATCCATTCATTTTAAAATTTCAATATTTATATTTTTATTTCTTGAAATGCTATCTGGTTATGTTTCAAATCCCTTTTGTCATATTTTATACACTCTTTTTTTGATAACACTTTCAAAACACCTTTATTTATTTGAACATACTCAGTGTATAATTTTCCAGTTCCTTTAGGTGCCAAATTTGCTCTCTGTTATTTCTGTGGACTAATGCATATGATGACCAATTTTTTGTTTGTTTGTGATTTTTGATTGTGAACTAATTTATGGGAAATGTGTCATGAGACCTGGGTTTAAGCTGTATTCCTCCAGAGAAAATTAGGCTTTGCCTATACTAGTTCCCTGGGATCAGTATGGAACTCAAAATAAATTATGCTCTTGAGATTTTTAAGAAAACTGATTGTTTGAATTTAGTCTGCAAACACACTGACTTGTTTCTAGTTATAGCTCTTCTAAGATTTCTTGTTGACTCTTTTGTGGGGTGATTTTTTGTTTTTTCAAATTCGCCCTTTTGCAAGACTGTAAACATTTGGATACACAGATTTAGGGAGGGGTTTCCTATTAAATATTTAACCTTCAACAGAATCCATTCTTTGTCTCTGATCATCTGCAGCTATCAGTTCTATCAGAATTAAAGCTCAAGAATACCAGATATGGATAACTAGCGGTATTAGAACTCACTTCCTTTTCTGGATTCCTCATTATCTCTGGTTCTTTAATGTCTGGCAATTTTGCTTATTTCCTCTCAACTTAGCATACACATACATGCACACACACACACAGTCTCTCACACACACTCACATATATATGTGTGTGTATGTATATACATAATTATTATAGCTAGCATTATTTTGTTATTCCTAATAGAAAAACTTCTCAGGTTTTGAGTTCACAATGCTTACAGAAATTAATGCTTACTGTTTAAGAGTTTATAACAGTCTTTCATACTTCTATATAAGCTTTTTAATTTAAAAATGTATTCAGCAATCTTCTTATATTAACATGTACTTTGTATCATGTTTTGAATGGCTGTATAATATTAAATACTATGAATGAAATATCATTTATTTAACAAGTCCCCTACTGATGGATATTTAAGTTGTTTTCAGTTTCTTGTTGTTACAAAAATAAAGTCAACATATATACACACACACACACATATATAAGTTCCATATATATGGTTCCAACAGCTAGATTAAATTTATAGAATTAGAATTGCTAAATCAAAGAATATAGTACTTAAACTTTGATGTTTATTTCTAATTTGCTTTTCAGAGTTTGCAACAACTAATCTGAGAGAGAAAAAGAAAATCTATGCCTGTATCCCCATTGCCTTATCTACATTGGGTTTTATGAGCACATTATTATTAATTTGAGGAATAGTTTGTTTAACTTTATTCTCCAATTATTCCATGGAGATAAAATGTATTATGAAAACATGAATGGAGTGCTTTTAAAAGACATTTTTCATGGCAAGTGAGGAATTGATTTGAGCCAATCTTTCTCGTATTCGACTGTGAAATACATAATCCAATATAACAGCAATGTCATTAGATCTCTCATCTGACTGTGAGTGTCCTAATTGTTCAGAGCATCCTCAGAATGAGTCTGATTGGAACCCCTGTTCCCATGAGAGTGGTAATGGCTCTTTACATTCAAGATCAAGGAAGAAATCCATGCTTTCTTCTAGCATGCAGTACTTTCCTTCTCAGTGTTGTCCCACCAAGCCAGAGAGTGATAACAAAGAAGACTCAGCAGTTCTTCCCTCAGATGAGGAAAGCTATGTGGGTTCTTCTCAAAACAATCATCCCATTTGGAGCCTTGAGGATATCAAAAGGAAAATCAAGCCATTGAGAGAGCGGACTATCCAAGAGTTACTGAGAGAGTTTGGGGATAGTGGGAAGTTCCAGCCAAACTCCATGTCCCTGAGCTACTTTAGAGATCAGGTGGTTATGAAGTTCAGAAGAGCTCTGTATTATTCTGGAATTTGGGTGACGCATGTTCGAGGCCACAAACCTCATAAGCACTTTACGGCTAATTATTTTAAAAGAAACCCTGGTTGCCTACACCGGCTGGTTCCATGGCTGAAACGGGAACTAACAGCTGTTTATGGAAATTATGGCTACACAGTGAAGAACATCCTAACCACAATCCTCCATCACATGACAGAATATGACTTGGACAGTGAGTCCTTCATTCACCTCCTGGAACCTTATCTCTTACAACACACCCACCATTTCCTACATGAGTTTATTAGTTTTGTTCATTCACCTTACAACATGGACACCTATGACCAGCGAGCCATCTATCAATGCTCTGCTGCTTCACCATATGTAAACAAGAAGCCCCTTGTATCAGCTCTTGTTTCACCTCCGCCTAAGGATCACACTCTACTGATATCTCAACATAATACAAAGCAGTCTAAAAACACCCAAGGTCAATGGGATAAAGAGGAGAGGCCCCTGTCAGGCTTGAAACAGTTTCCAAATGGTAACTTTTCCTTGAAGAAATCTGAAATCCCACCAGTCTATGATGAAACAGTAAGCAAAATCTATGGTGGAATCAAAGACAAAGCAGAATCAGGTGACCACAAAAGCACCATTTCTATGAATAATATACTCCAGAAGTGGGCTACTCCAAGGGAAAGGTGCCCAGGCTTACTGAATTGCAAAAAAAAAGTTCAAGAGAAAAAGACAGAAGGGATAAAGTTGTTTCCTGATCATGTCCACGATCTGGGAAAGAGTGACACAACCGCACACACCTTCAGTACCCCCGCAATTTCTAATCAGGTTCATCCACAGAAATATAGTTTGAGAGAAAGAAAGGGTTTGAGCCTTGGCCAGAAGAAAAACTTTCAGAAAAAAGAAGAAGAAAATAACAAATACTCAGATCCTTCACCAAAGACCATTCAAAGACTGTCCAGAGAAAGATCCTTGAAAAGTTGCAAATCCAGAGAGAGAGACACCTCTTGGAGTTGCATTTCAGAAAATGCCTTTTCTCCTGAGAGAGATGGCAGGAAACTGAGTTCTTTCAGAAAAAAGAGGATGAAATGTAGACAACTCTCCCAATCTGTAGAAATTGGTTCACACTCCAGGAGAAGAATCCAAAGACGATCAAGGTCCAATACTCACAGATCCAAATCCTGGTGTGTTGGATCTAGAAAGAGATCTGTAAGCAGAGAATCAAGTAATCTCTCTCTGAGAGGAAGTCACAGAAGTGAACACTTCACCCAGAATATATGCTGTGAGCCCTCAAAAGAAAAGCACACACATGGCAATGAATCAAACTATGGGAGGCCATCTTCAACCACAGTCCAATACGTGAAGCTTTCTTCAACTGCTGGGAAGAGACCCAAGTGTCCTTCTAAAAGTGAAGGTGCTTCCCAAGCAGGAAGACACGGTAACAATCCCACATGCCTACATCTCCAGGAACACAGATCCCCAAGTAAACAGGAGATAAAGCAAAAAACAACATTTCCTAGAACTGGAAGAACCAGAGCAGCTAGGCACAGAAAAACCAAATGCCATTATTCAGACATACACATCACAGAGGATGTCAATGATAAACTGGTCAATCTGGATGATATAAGACAAATGAGTGGTCTGAGTGTGCACCCTCCTGCAGGAGGCAAATCCACCAAAAACAGCATTTGAATCTTCAGAATATTCACTGGGTCAAGAAACAATACAAAAGAAACGTACTATCAGAAACATAGGTGCAAATTGTTTTAAAAGGCAAATCAGTCTACTAAACTAGCCACCAAGCTAGTTATTCATACTTTCAAAGAGTATGAATATAATCTAAAAACATTATTGAAAAGATTTATCCATCACTTTATAACTGAAAGTAAAAGCCTGGTTATTACATTCAAAGTTGACTTTGGAGACAAATGCAAATCATTAAATTGGTCATATATGTAAATATTTCTCCCTACATTTTTTCTTATGAAATCAATTATTAAAATATTTGACTTTTTTTTTGCTTCTAGATTTAACTGTAAAGATTGACTGCTCAAAGTTCCAAACACCGTGAAGATTATACTAACAATAAAAGTATAAGTTTCCTAACACAAGTTATTCATAAGTATGTTACTAAACACATGTGTTATTGTATTAGTTTGTTCTCACACTGCTATAAAGAACTGCCTGAGACTGGATAATTTATCCAAGAAAGAGGTTTAATTGACTCACAATTCAGCATGCCTGGGGAGGCCTCAGGAAACTTGCAATCATGGCGGAAGGGGAAGCAAAAACATCTTTCTTCACATGGCAGCAGGAGAGAGAAGTGCAGAGCAAAGGTGGAGAATGCCCCTTGTAAAACCATCAGATCTCATGAGAACTCACTATCATGAGAACAGCATGCGGACACTGCCACCATAATCCATTTACCTCCCACAAGGTCCCTTCCCCAACATGTGGGAATTACAATTTGGATTACAATTCAAGATAAAATTTGGATGGGGACACAGAGCCAAACCATATCAGTTATTTAAAAAATAATAATATCTATTGAGGTCTATTAGATTTTAGACCTAATGCATTTTTAGTCCCTGGAAAATAAAGGCAGGGTCACTGTCTTAAGGTATAGGTATTGTCTTAAAGTATTTCACAGCCTAGTTACCAAAATAGATGTAAATAAATAGGTAAAAATGAGCATCTGTGGAATTTTTGGCACACTTTTTACTATCACTCTCTCTTGAAAACTGTACCTCCACATGCCCTGACATCCAGATGTCTTCATTAGATACCATTTTTTTTCTTTTAGATAACTCTGATTCTCCATCTATAGTACCATGGCACAATGATGGTGGCTACTTAAACCAAGCTAATCAGTATTTTGCCCCTCTGGCCGCACAATATAGTATTGCCCTGGTATTTCTCAAACTAGTTCTGAACAAAAGGATCATTCTTTTTCCCTGTCAGCATATGGTGAGAAATTTAAAGTTTAGATATTAAGTTGGTGCAAAAGTAATTGCAGTTTTTGCCACTAAAAGTAATGACAAAAATTACTTTTGCACCAACCTAATACTATCAAGAGCTGTATTTCTCAGTATGAGAAAGTCAGTTTGAGGTAAGACAGGAGAAAGCTAACAGAGTAAAGTGAGATGAGTCAGGTGAAGAAGTACGACCTGGATCTTCTAGAACCCAAGCTGTCATTCTATCTTTTATGTGGCTGTATTATTTTAACCCTCCCTAAGTATTGTGTCAGTGCATTTCCTGTATGCCTCCTTTATTTAATCAGGATTTTTATTTACTTTCAATCAAGCAAGGCACTGGGAATTGGCACAATGGAGTCTGTTAGAGAATGAACAGGGGGCAATAATTGTCTTGGGGAAGTTTCTGAAGACTTTTTGGAAGTCATATATGGGTATGGTCCTAAAAGGTGAGTAGGAGTTTACCAGGTGAATTTATTGGCAAGGGCTATCAAGAAAAAGGAGAGACCTGAAGAAAAGGAAGAAAAATGAAATTGTCTAGAACTCCACTTCTAATGTAGCTGGAAGATCCTGAGAGATACGCTGAGAAGGGAAGCTGATGCCAAGTTGTAAACTGGCATGAAACCAGGCTGAGTCCACAGCAGTCACAGAGCACCTAAAGTTAGCACAGGACTCAAAATTCAAATTTGTGATACTTAAACAGAATTTTATTTACTTTCTTAACTCTTTTGAAAAAGAATAAAGACACATTTCTAAAGAAATCTTAGAAAACCCCACGTAACAGAAATACAGGTATTCCAGTAAATTTAGTTGTAAACATTGCCATATTTCCCCTTTTTTTGTATGTAACCTCTTATCAAGTTAGGTAAGCTTTCTACTATCAACCATTAGCTAAACCTTTCATGGTAGAGATTCATGGAAATATATGCAAAGTCCTGAAATTAGAAACATGAAATCAATTTATAGTAGTTCAGAACACCACAGTCTAGCAGCAGTTTATAAAAAAGAAAGTAAAACTGTTATTGTAGTCAAAAGTATACTTATGAGCCAGTAATGCTAGGCTGCATTCAAAGATGTAGAGAATTTCTCTTGGTAAAGAAAAGCAAAGTAGACATGTCAATGTCTTCAAATACACAAATGATTGTTTTAAAGCAAAGTGTATTTTTGTAAATAATTTGGAGAGCAAATCTGGCTTCTTTTAAGGGTAAAGTTTCAGGAAGGTGATTTCTGCTTAATCAAAGAAAGCCTTTCCTATTAGACTAGTCGTATGGTTCCTTTAAGAGTGGCGAAAGAGGCCAATGGAGAAAAGGAATTCTCATCCTTAGAAGTGTTCATGCTTGGCTGGATTCCAATAACGTGAAAAATTTGACTGGATGTTTTCTAAATTTCAGTCTATCTCAAAGATGTCAAGACTCATTAAAGAGTCAAATAAATTTTCTAATGAATCAAAAATGTCATGCCATTAAATATGGAAAGAGCATTTCATGGATGGGAATATATATTTAATGAAAACACCGTGACAATAACAAATATTGAAAGTTTACTATTTGTGATATACACACACACATACAAATTCTATGAGGCAGTACTTTAATCCACATTTTATCAATGAGGAAAGCTAGTAAATGTTGTGGTTTGAACTCCAACCTAGATGGCCCCAACTCAAGTAAATGATCTTAAACCACAACCTGGTACTATCTACTTTTTAGATGTTGCTGCCATTTTTATCATCTTTCACATCCTCTGGTGAACACATTCACAAACACTACATCATTTTACTATCACAAAAAGTGAGTAAGGTTGGATTAATTACACTTATCTTGTCAACAAGGAAAATGAGTTTCAAAGAGATTATATCATAACAAGCAACAGAGCTGAGAGTAAAACTGTAGTTCTAACTGCCCATGCTTTGCCTTTTTATAGCTTATTCTGGTTGACTGAATTTTTCAAATCCAACTCAGAAATACTTATAACCCTTAAACACCTAGTCTTCTCTGCTACTGAGAGCACTTTTTCATTCAAAATCCAGAATACTAACATAATCATACAGGATGAGGTGCCAAAGGGTCACTTCTATTTATTTATAAGGATAAAAACCAATTCCTCTTTCCCAAGTTCACCCTGAATTGTTCTTTTGATGCCAATGGGGTTCATCTCAGCCAGCTGGGAGTAGGCAGGTGACTGATTTTCAATACCTATGGCTCAGTTCACACAACATCTTCTACGGCGTGTGAGTCAGCTGAAACCTTGGAGGTCCAGGACCAGTTTTTATCTCTGTCCTTGACTCCCTAGTGCTCTTTGGAGTGATACTCCTTCAGGTATATTTTATCTGTCTAATAAAAAGCAGGTAAGGAGAAATGAGGTGTCTGAAAATACTTGAAAGTCATTGTCAGGAGTGAATATAAAAATGAATGAATTATTAATACTTATAACTTTCCATTGTGCATCTTTTAACTAATGAGAATTTATCAATCCCCACAGATACATCTTAGAAAGGGCTTTCCACCTGTGCACAGTGGAACACTTACAGTATCCTCCTAACTTCTTTCCCTGAGTCTGGGCTCTCTTTCTCCAGGTAATCATCCACACTGCTACTGTCATTCTTTTTTTTTTTTTTTTGACATGGAGTCGCCCAGGCTGGAGTGCAGTGGCACCATCTCGGTTCACTGCAAGCTCCGCCTCCCGGGTTCACACCATTCTCCTGCCTCAGCCTCCTGAGTAGCTGGGACTACAGGCGCCCGCCACCACGCCCGCTAATTTTTGTATTTTTAGTAGAGACGGAGTTTCACCATGTTAGCCAGGATGGTCTCGATCTCCTGACCTCGTGATCCGCCTGTCTCGGCCTCCCAAAGTGCTGGGATTACAGGCGTGAGCCACCGCGCCTGGCCCTGTCATTCTAATATTACACATGTATTCATGTAATTTGCCTGCCTAAAATTCTTCATTGGTTCCTGTCGCACAGAGAATCCTTTAGCTTCAATCCATTCCTCCACCCATTTGTCCTGGTAGACAAACACACAAGCACAGACATACATACATATACATCATGCATAGGAACACACCGTTATCTGCACACATCATCTCTTACCAATAAAATAGATTATAACTTCCTTGTCTTAGGCAAAATGTGTCTACATCACAACACTTACTCCAGTGTCTTCCATGTTGTTGTTCAATAAACATATTTTCTCTAATTGGTTTGGTATTATTGAACTGTATGATATAGGATAAGCTAACTTCTCTGCAACTCAGTTATCACCTCAGTTAAATGTAATTGGTTCAGTCCCTTTTTGAATCACTGATCTGATATTTTGGAAAACAATGTTATTGCCTTGCATCTGAGCCTTCCTCACTCTTCTCCGTGCCAGTGGCTTTGACTGGGCTCATCTTTCACGCTCATCTGGACTTCTTTGTCACATTATTGAGGTCTAGAGTGGATTTTAAGTGGTTTACCGGACTGTAATACAATTTGGACTTGGAAACGCTCTGCTAGAGGATCTCTAGATTTCTTTCCATTTTGAATATGCTATCAATCTTCGATGTTTGATTTAATTAAGTTATTCACATCAAAGTGACTGTTGAGCAGCTGAAAGTATTTTACAGCTAAGGACTGATAAGAAATTTTGTCACGTTATTAAGCGCTCCAATGTAAAATTTTAGAACATTGTATGGAAATGCTGTCACGTGCAGTTTTGTCTCATTATTTATTAATGTAAATTAGAAAGTATCTGAACACAGCTTCAAGAGTTTCAGTAATATTCAAAGTATAAAGCTTCATAGTGGGTTGACAGGTATATTTTAATATTAGGCTTCATAACAAACAAATATGTTATAAATATTAGTTTGTATATTACATAAAACATATTTTGAGATATGAGGATTATGCATATATACCTATTGCTTATATATACTTATAACTCAGAACAATAGGTGCATAAATGCAAAGCAGTGATAATCACTCCCCTGCTTAACCCTTCAATACTTTTCCAGTCTCTACTATGACAGATTCTTTGCTTTTTTTCTTTTTAATTAAAATTCAACAATACCAGTAGCAAGTCAGTTTCTGAATCAGGTCAGGTCATTGCCCAACTTCATGCTAACTTCTTAGCTTCCAAAGTCTTTGCTCCTCTATTGTTTAGAGAACACTTTCTATAATCCATTTAAGGGACAGAATCTTTTTGAAGTTTTACTTTATATTTTCCTAACTGTCAAGCTGTTAGAAGTGAACAATCACTTTCTTTGTGCCCTCAAACTTCTCTTTCCTTCTCTCCTCTCTTCTCCTCTCCTCTCCTCTCCTCTCCCCCTCCGCTCCCCTCCCCTCTTTTCTTTTCTTTTCTTTTCTTTTCTTTTCTTTTCTTTTCTTTCCTTTTCTTTTCTTTCTTAATTGAGACAGGGTCTCATTCTGTCATCTAGGCTGCAGTACAATGATGTGAGCATGGATCACTGCAGCCTCAACCTCCTCCTGTCTCAGTCTCCCAAGTAGCTGGAACTACAGGAACGTGCCACCACACCTGGCTAATTTTTGTGTTTTTTGTAAAAATGGGGCTTCGCCATGTAGCCAGGCTGGTCTTGAATTCCTGGGCTCAAACAATTTGCCTGCCTCGGCTTCCCAAAGTTTTAGGATTTCAGACATGAGCCACTGTGCCCAGCCTGTGCCCTCGAACTTCTATTGTAAAACCAAAAATACTTATTTTGCTATTTTTAGCTTGCATGTCTGAGTTCACTCTCCCTATATCCTTCCCTTAAGAATGAGAACTTCTTCAAGAAAAGGACCAGCCTAGCACATAGTAAGTGCTTAGTTAATGCTGACTGGAAAAAATTGATGATGAAGGATACAGAACAAAATTTTAGATATGAATTGAATAGGATCAGTGGTTGTAGGAGGCATCATGAGGAAACAGTGACTCAAAAAGGACCCTTGCCATGAAATCCAATATGATCCATTTCAATCACTCTTCTGTATTTGAACCTGAAAGTCAATCAACTGTGCCCAGGCAAAGTAAAGCCCAAGGAGATTCCAAAGGATGCCCATAGATAGATAATCACTTACATGTTAACATGAAAGTCTTCGTGTACTATATCATCAAAAGATACTTGCTACTTGATGGAAATTCAGAATCATGGGCCCCAACCCAAATCAGAAATTAAATTTTAATATTATCCCCTGGTGCTTTATATGCAGAATATTTTGAGAATCACTTCTTTAAAATAACAGTTTTAGAAGTGAATGCCAGCTATAAATTATTATTTGACCAAAATTTTTAAATAAGTTTGTTATCATGGAGTAGCCGATAATGGTTACTATAATAAATAAGATTTCAGGTCAAATAAAAATTTGAGGTTGACAGTAGTGTAAATAGAATACAATTAATGAATTTAAATAGTTATTCCTTATTTATTACTACTTGAATGAGTTTATTTTTAGAAAAAATACACGTACACTATATACATTTCACATTGTATGTGTAAAAATGGATGGATATTCCATACATGAAACACACATGAATGCATATACCGAGGCAGAAATGCATTGGTAGAGTATGTTTACGAAGTCCATTAAGATTTTGTAAAGCATTTAGGGAAGCAGAATAGTATAGTGGCTAAAAGCATGGACTCCAGGGATAGACTGCCTGGAGTTAAATCCTTACTCTGTGCTTATTAACTATATGAACTTGGTCAACTTTTGGAACCTCCATTGCTCAATTTCCTCATCTATAGAATGGAGATAACAATAGTATCTGACCCAAAGGGTGGTTATGAGGGTTCAATAAAATGTAAAATTCTTAAAACATTGCCTGGCACATAGTGGTAGATACATACGTTTATATGTGGGGCAGCGAGCAGGGGGGAGGAGAGAGAGTGAGAAAGAGCATAAACAAGCTGTTATTACTATTGTCATTATTCAAGGTTTATCATATGAGAAAACACAGGTTGGTCTGAACACAAGAATTAGTGCACTACAAATTAAGTGTATTAATTGAGTGTATTAATCAGAATTCTCCAGATAAGAAAAACCAGTAGGATATACATGGATATATATGAGGGAATTTATTATGGGAATTAGCTCGTAGAATTTTGAAGGCTGAACAAGTCCCACGTTATGCCATTTGCAAATGGGAAACCCAGGAAAGTCAGCGGTGTAATTCAGTCTAACTTCAAAGGCCTGAGAACCAGAGGAGATGATGGTATAACTCCCTGTCCCAAGCCAAAAGCCTGAGAATCAGGGAGTGGGTGCTGGTGCAAGTCTCAGAGTCCAAAGGCCCAAGAACCAGGACATCCCATGGCCAAGGGCAAGGAATGATGGATGTCCCAGGCCAAGGAGGGGAGGGAATTTTCCCTTTCTCTGGCTTTTTGTTGTGTTCCAGCCTCAACAGATTGGATGATGCCTGCTCACATTGGTGAGGTGGATCTTCTTTACTCAGTCTATCAAGTCAAATGTTAATCTCTTCTTTTGGAAACACCACCCTCACCCCCCCACCCCAGACACACCCAGAAATCAGCCATCTGGGTACCCCTTAGACCATTCAAGGTGACACTAAAATCTACCATCACAAAGAGGCAGAGAAAAGAGGCGGGCAAATGGAAAATTGTGAAGTAATGAGCATGATTGGAACTCAGAGCATGAACAATCAGGAAATGAAACACATTCAGGAGAGTCAGGCCACCTTCAAGGGCACAGATGCAGAGAAGAGGAAGAAACCAGCAACTATGAACCTATACAATGTGCCAGGAACAGTGACATCAGCCTTTAAATATATTAGCTGGTTGACTCTTCAACTCACTGATGAGAGCTGTATTGTTTACTTCATATCACAAATGTGAAAACTCAGATGCATAGAAGCTAAATAAAATATATGAGATACAAAAACAGTGGGCTGGGCACAGTGGCTCACGCCTGTAATTCCAGGACTTTGGGCGGCCAAGGTGGGTGGATCGCTTGAGCCCAGGAGTTCAAGACTGGCCTGAGCAACATGGGAAAACCCGATCTCTACAAAAAATTCAAAAATTAGTTGGGTGTGACTACACACGCTTGTAAGTCCCAGCTACTATCGAGGCTGAGAGGCTGAGGTGGGAGGAGGATTGCTTGAGCTTGGGAAGTCAGGCCTGCAGGAAGCCATGAGCATGCCACTGCACTCCAGCCTGGGTGACAAAGCAAGAGTTTGACCCCCAACTCCCCAAAAATGCAAGGTGACAGAGCTTGACTTAAACACAGGACTGGTTCGATTTTACAATCCTATACCTCACACTTACCTAACTAAATCCTTTTTTTTTTTTTTAATTAGCCAGTGGGTAATGGGTTAATCCTTTCCAACATGACTAACCTCTTTTAAAGAAATGAAGGTGATGAAGAGGAGAAGGAAGATCATTGTGATAATGGTGAGCAACACTGGTGTAGTGCTTACTGTGTGCCCAGCACTATTCTGAATATATTGCTTGTGTTACCTTTTTAAATCCTACCAAAAACTCTATGAGGTGGGTATATTATTATTATCATCATTCCTATTTTATAGATAAAAATATCAAGGCACAGAGGACTTAAGAAATTTACCCTAGGTAACATGGGTAATAATGGAGGAAGAAAGGAAGAGGAAGAAACCAGCAATTAATGAACATATACAATGTGCAAGGAACTGTGGCATCAACCTTTAAATATATTAGCTGGTTTAATCTCCTGGGCTCTGACGCCAAGCAGTATAGAGCCAGTTCTCTGCTCTTTACCATCACACTGTACTGTTTCCTTGTAAAACAACAACAACAACAACAACAAAATGTTGTTGGTGGAGAGGCAATGAATTCATGTTTTTCAGAATCTTTTGTGTATTAGAGCACAAGCCCCTATATTTAATTCTAATCACTAAAAAGTGAAGTGAGAAGAAGTTTTGATGTGAGACTTTAGACAATTGGGAAAAAAATGGGCTTTATAAATGGGAGAAATAGAAGGCCCTGAAAATATCCATGTTTCAGTTGAATTTGAATTAACAAAAAATGAAACTCTTAACCAGGAATCAGCAAAATGGTTATGTAAGGGGCCAGACAATAAATATTTTAAGCTTTGGGAAAATATACTGTCTGTCACAACTTGCCACCTCTGCTGTTGTAGCATGAAAATGGCCAGAGATGATACATAACTGAAAGGGTTTGGCTTAGTACTAATAAAACTTTATTTACAAAACTGGTAGTGGGCCAGATTTGGCCCAAAGCCCATAGTTCTCAGACCCCTGTTCCTAATCTTCAGGTAATGAAAAGAACACAACACTTTTCTTTTACGGTTACCAGGCAGTACGATTCATGAGAAAGGAAATATGGTGTTATTTAGGATTCAGTTTCTTAAAAGTTGAAATCACAGTGACGAAACCTGAAGAGTTGCTGAAATATGTAAGAGCAGAGGTACAAAGGGCTGACTCTGCCAGTAATCTATTTTTAGAAAGGCAAAATATTTTAAGGGATGTGGATGCTTTGCTTTATGCCCCAAGTTACAGGTAAAGCATGAATCATTCCACCAGCAATCAACCCTGGAGAGAATCTTAAAATTATGAAAATAAGGTAAAGGTTATTTTCTTCAAAAATAGCTTCTGAAGTGAGGTGCCAGATTGAGATCACAAATTGTGTTCCTCACTTTTTTCTTCTCTGCTTCTCATCCTATCACCAGGGATGTATACTACCTCCAAGATGAAAAATTATGGTCATTTTGTCTTGAAAGATATATTGCATCCACATGTGGGCCAAGTGATTTAATCTTGATTAGTGCTGTCTGAAGGCTTGTCAGATGGGTTAGCGATTGGTCATGTATTTCACGGCACTGCTATTAAATCTACTGGGAATTAACATGTTAAATCCATAATCATGTTTTATTGCCTGTATAATCCTGGGTTAACTGAGAAAGAAGTTGATTCATTTTTCACATGTTCACCAAAGTGAAGTCATATTTTTCCTTTAACTAGTAATTAACCTTTATGGCTTTATTAACTGCTTTATTAAATTTAAATGAAATGTTTATTGGAAAGAGTTCATGGGAAGTGTAAACCACAATGACATTGTGGCCCTGGTGATGTCCTGTTTCTTGGAATTTCTCTATTAAAAATGTTCATATTACAAGTAGCCCATTTTTTATCAGAAGGTACTAGTGCTTATAACTTAATAGGCAGTGTCATATAACAAAAACAGCAATGGCTTTGGAGTCAGACAGACCTGGATTCAAATTCATATCTAATCCCTTACAAGCTGTGTGACCTTAGGCAAGTTACCCAATATCTCTGAGCCTCAGTTTCCTTACATGTGACTTAGGAATAATAATAGCTAATTCAGACCATTGGTAATAAAAGAGGTGAATGAATTAGTAGGGAAGATTAGAGAGGTAGTTAATTTACAAGAAGTAATTTTTATCAGTCTGTTTTTGGTTAGAACAAGATTTTTGTATTGTGTTCATATAGACGAGAGAGAAAACTGGAGGCCAAAGAATAGTGTCTGTTTCTAAATTCTCCCCAACTTTCCTCAGCCCCATGGACTAGACATGAATCCTACGTAGAGACAATCTGTGATACAGACTGCTAATGTATTTTATTAAAAGTCTTCAGAACTGCCTCTAGTCTAAATAGTCCCCTTGTACAAGTGGAACAAACGTGCCCTTTGGGGCAGAGATAACCCTGTGGACACATGGCTTGACAAGCAGATGAGGTTTTGCGTAAAGAGGATGGGCTGAGGCTCATAGCTTGGTAAGCAGAACATGGGTTTGGTGTCACCTCCCCTAGTGTCTCCACAGGGTGCTCTTGCTTAGATCCCAAAACACATCTGCACATGGTACTCTGAACCCCAGAGTTTTAACTTGGCATCTGATTGTCCAGTCGAGACAAATTTCCTAGTTTCTGTCCCAATAGGTGTGGCTATGTGAATTAGTTACAGGTAGAGGTATGTGTACAGAAGTGAAGTCTATGATAGCTACAAGTCATCTCCTTAAGCAAAGTCTCCCTTTTTCCTCTGGGAAATGGTTAACAAAGTAGCCATTTTGGAAACAAAGATAAAAGCCATATTTTGAGGATGGCAGGAGCTAATTCATTGAACTGGGCGAGACAGAACAACTAACATCAGCCCCAGGCTTCTCACTTCTAGAAAACACATTGACAGAAATAAACTTCTATCATGCTGAAGCCACAATGGGTTGGAATCTTTTTGTTATACCATTCTAGCTCATATTCTACCTAATATGGGGCTTTTAGACCTGATTTGAAGGAGTATTTTTATGAGGGACTGATTTTCAGTGACACAAGTAATGTTGCTTGGGTGCTAGGTGAAAAGGGATGATGAAATATAGAAGGGAGCATGTGCAATGCTTTGGCACCAGAGGCAGTGCCTAGAAAAACTGCAGCAAAGCAGTGATTGTGAGGATAATACATGATAGGAGACGACAGATGCCCAAGAACCTGGGCATTGCAGCAACTCTGTGCAGCTGAACCGACACACAGGAGATCTTCCTATGGACTCCCTATTAACGCTTAGTGAGAGCAATGTCACAGGTGCCTAAGATCTGTACAGCAGATAATGGCAAAAAGCAGACATTTTGGGCCATTATTGTTACTCTGACCCCACCTGTACTCACACGCTGACAGGATCTTGAGTCAATCAGGAAAATGGAAGTCACATTATTTATTTCAAACAGAGGTACTTTGATAGAGGATATTTGTGTCAAAGTGTTTGAAGTGTTGAGGAAAATAAAGGAAATGTGGTTGTAACACAGAGATTGGAAACTACAGGAAGTTCCCAGGATTGTAGGGACAAAAAAGAGGAAATGATATTAACAAACCCAGGTGAGTACTCACTACTGATGGTGGTTGTGGAGACCACTACAACGATTGCAACTGCTTCTCCTAGAACCATTGACTCCTCTGAGGCTTGTAAATCCTAGCAGAGATTGCCTGTGACCCATTACTTCTCCTGCTAGAAACTACAAAGGCCACTGGAGATCAAAGTTTCCTGATGCTACAAGATGGGGAGAGGAGAGAGAGAGAGAAGACAGAGAGAAACCTTCAGAAACTAGGGTTGCTTGATTCTCTTGTGTATTCTCAATACTAATTTTTTTTCAGATGAGTAGCTTGCAAATATTTTCTCCCATTCAACATGTTGTCTCTTCACTCTGTTGATTGTTTCCTTTGCTTTCATGGCCTGTGCTTTTGTAGTCTTAGCCATAAAATCTTAGACCAATATCCTGAAGTCGTTTCTCTCTAATTTTTTTTTTCTAGTAGTTTTACAGTTTGGGGTATTATGTTTCAATTTATTTTGAGTTGATTTTTGTATATGGTGAGAAATAGGGCCAAGAACTCAAACAACTTAACAGCAAATATATATGCTTATCTATATCTCCCATTAAAAAGTAGGCAAAGGACCCAAACAGACATTTCTCAAAAGAAGATGGGAGTGGCCAACAGGTATATTTTAAAAATGCTCAACATCACTAATCATATGGGAAATGCAAATAAAAACCACAGTGAGGTATTATCTTGACCCAGTTAGAACGGCTATAACCACAAGGACAAAAAATAATAAATGCGGTGAGAATGCAGAGAGAAGGGAACTCTTATACACTGTTCATGAAAATGTAAATTAGTATAGCTATTATGGAAAACAATGTGGGGTTTCTCTAAAAACTAAAACTAGAACTGCTCTATGATCTGGCAATCCCACTACTGAGTATTTATTCAAAGGAAAGGAAATCAGTATATCAAAGGGATTCCTGCACCCCACGTTTATTATGGCACTATTCACAATAGCCAAAATATAAAATCAACCTAAGTATCCATCAACAAATGAATGTAAAAAGAAAGTGTGGTATATATGCACAATGGAATAATATTCAGACATAAAAATAATGAAATTCTGTTATTTACAGCAACATGGATGAAACTGGAGGCCATTATGTTAAGTGAAATGATCCAGGCACAGAAAGTTAAATATTGCATGTTCTCACTCATATATGCGAGTGAAAAAAGTTGATCTTATGGAGGGAGAGAGTAGAATGATGGTTCCCAAAGACTGGAAGGGTGGAGGAGGGTGGATGAAGAGAGGCTGGTTAATGCACAAAAACATACTGTTAGAAGGAATAAATTCTAGTGTCCAGCAGCATAGTAGGGTGAGTACAGTTAACAAAAATTTATTGTGTATTTCAAAATAATCAGAAGAGAAGGCTTGAAATGTTCCTAACACAAAGAAATGATAAATATTTGAGGTGATAAATATCCTAAATACCCTAAGTTGATGGTTGTATGCATACAGCAAATGCATACATGTACCCCATAAGTAGGTAAAATTATGTATTGCTAAAAATAAAGCTAAGGTTGGAATATGTATTCATTTTTTAAAGGGAATTCTCACAGTAATGGGGAGAAATTAGAGGCCAGAGAGGCCAGAAGCAGGGAAACCAGATGGGAGGTTGTGCTGTCCCAGAAGTGTCTAGAACAATGCAGGGCAGACGATGAACCTCTCATTTGTATATGTGATCAGAAAATTAAATATAAACCTTTCTGTTTCTTTAGCATCTAATATTAAGTTCTATCTTCCTTTTAAATACACCAGAGTAAGTTCATGGCACATAAACAATTCTTTAAGCAGAGAATAATATCATACTCTACCTGACATATGCTCCCATTGCTCCACATTTTGTAAATTTTTCATAGCAGGAAGTTTATTTAATAGCAAATTATGAAACACTGAATTAAACATAAACCTGAATGTTGAAGGAATAACAGCAGCATGTCAAAATTTCCTCTGCTCTTGGTTAAATTTTAATAAAATTTGCTGGCCTTCAGACATGGGCACTGAAGGCTTGTCACTGAATAATTCTAATAAATGAATGATATACATACTCAAATAAATATTTTTAAACGTACTAATTTTTGTGGGAACACTGATGCCTATTTACCGCACTTTGAAATTATTATTTTTTCTCAAATGGTCATTCTGTCTCAGGTTTTGATACTTTTGGTACACAAATTTTATCTCCATTCTTTCCATGGACCAGTACCTCCAATGCCTAGCTCATATGAAGACTAAGGAATCCTGCTGATTGGGATTGCAACTACTATTTAACTATGACAGAGCAGGCCCATAAGATCTGACCCTATTTCTATCTCCTCATACAAATGATGGAGCTTCATTTATCACATCATTTCAAAATGATGCCTTTTACACCTGACTGGTTTTCCTTGGGTCAATATTACTGACAAATGACTATCTCCTTCAATACCAACCGGTGATAACTCTTAATGTGTCTTATACTTGCAAAAGATTAATTTAAACTCCCAGTGTACTTGAAAGCCAGGAGAAGTCACACCAAAGAGTATTTCTAAGGTTCTTGAATGCCCGACACTGGGCTACCTACAAAATAGGCAAACTATGTAAGATAACAATTACCGTTCTTTGAATGCCTGGCAATAGGCTGAGCATTTTACACACATTACTGCAGTTAGTCCTCTCCATTATGCTGAGAGGTAAGTATTTTCACGCCTGTTTTATAAAGTAGGAGACAGAGAGTTGGTGACTGTAAGCAATTTCCCAGGGATTACAGAAACAGTGAACAGTAGAACTGGGATTCAAACTTAGATCTGATTAAACCCAACACACATGTTACCTGGCATAATCTCAGACAATATCACAGTCTTTTAGGGTTAATCATCTCCTTTAGGGCATTAAAAAAAAAGACCCATGTGGCCATTTTATTATTGATATCTTCTCATCAGCCTCTATCTACATACACAAATTTTAATGGATATACCCTGCCCAAGCATACACACAATCAGCAAAGCATTGGCCTTTATCTGCACTGATGAGTCTGCTATTTGCAGTGTGTCCATGTCTCTTGCTTTTACCTTATAGTGTGAGTGTCCTCAAGACCCTTCCCCTGCATATCTTTTGGCATCAGATCAGCCTTCACTACAACAGGGGATCAGGCAGTGAGGCTCCAAGGCCACTTGACCCTTCTCTGTCCCATAATTGGTACCCTTGAGCCCCTTATTTTCCTCACTCTACAAACCCCAAGGTTCTCAGATTTCCTCTTTTTTTTTTTTTTTTTTTTTTTGTCTAGTACGCTTCTAGGGCCTGTTGTAACCAATAGAGTAAGAGTCAGCCTGCCAAGCTCCCCTCTTTTCACACTACCCACAAGCATAAACTACCAGGCCTTTTGTGTGTCTTTCAGAGTTTTTAGTCCTTATTAAAAACAGATAGGGAAAGATACAAATAAACAAGGAGGAGAGACAGAAGTGCAAAAGTATATTATTGCTTCTGACTCCATTAAGTTGAGGAGCACTCATCTTAAAATCCCTGATTATGCTCAACCCTACCAAAATAATTGATGGCTCTTCCACGTCAACATGAGAAAGTTCAAGCTTCTTATTAGGGCTTTTAAGGCCTTGTACAATGTGTTCCCTGCTGTGCTGTCCAGTGCCAACTCTTATGACCCTTATCTCACCTCCAGACCCGGAACACTGCAGCCCACGCTCCTTTACACTTACCTCCTATGCACCTGCTATTGCCCCTGCCAGACTGACTGCTTCCCTACCCAGACCAGGAAAATGCCATTGTCCTGCAAATATCAGCTGCTATTTCATTTCCCCACGAAACCCTCCCCAATTCCCTCAGGCATCATGAATGGCACTTTCTATTCTGTTCACCTGACAGTGCTTTGTGCTCGACTCTCTTCCTGTGCTCGACTCTCTTCCAGGCCCTTGTCTCACTGCATTATAATCATGGTTATATGCCTGTGTCTCCTGCTTGAATGAGATGTTATTAATGGCAGAGACCATGTTTTGTTGACCTCTCAGTCCCTTAGCACTTCCTGAAACTGCCTGGATTTTGCCCCCTACGTTTTCTGAATGCATAAATGAGTAAGTGTATGGATAAATGAATCAATATGCTTGAGACAAGGGCAAGTGATTATCATAACCATGTGCCATGCAACCCAAGGCTAGAAAGGTGAATGACAGTTATAAAAATTCCTGTATTTATAATGTCCCTATACACATCACATTGCTACAGGAGTTTAGCATTTTATACCAGTTTATTTCTAACTAAGAATGTGGAAAAATTGCTCTTTCCCATCAAGGAGAGGCAGTGTGTCAGTCTGATGTGAGTCCTGTGACCAAGCAGTATCCTCCACGAAGCGATTGCATGTCAGCTTCTGACATATTACGGCAGGCGTCACGGCAAGCAGCTCCCTTTGGCACAGAGGAGAGTTAATGAAGGGATAGGAGAACATCTTGAAAGATTCAGGCAGCCTGGCTGGGAGCTGGGATGCGAGGGAAACAGAGGCCTTCCTCTCAAGCACATGGAATGGGGTCCATTTGTGGCCTTGGAGGAGAGCAAGGCTATCAGACAAGGCTTCTGCCGCCACATTCTCAAGTTGCTACAGACACTTCTATGTGGGGTTTTTCCCTTTTTCCTCCATATTCTAAAGAAGAGAGCCAAGGTATTCCTAGAGATCATTTTAGTGTCAGGACCATCAAAGATGGGTGCCGGTCCTCATCTGTTTTGGGGGAAAAGGAACAAATGGAATGTGGAAAAAAGGTGGGCATTCTCTGATCTTTTGAGGTCTATTTTTCCTGAGAAAGGATTCTCTCTCCTTCTACTTTCCAATCTTCAGATAATATGATACCTCCTATCTGGAAAATAAAGATGCTCCACTGATGGAACATCTATATCTGTATTTGGTATTATTCAAGATTAAGATATGGGTCCAGCTGTCAAGAAGAAACATGGAGAAACATGAGCTAATCAATGATGACTCCATGACAAGCATGCTTTAAGGAGCACATGAGAACAGGGCACTATACGGACATGCTGGGGGACTTCTAATCATTCTCTCTATGGTTAAATTAAAGCATCCTGGGGGAAGCAGGACCTGAGCTATGAAAAATCATCAGGAGTTTAATAGACTGAAAAGAGTAAAAAAGGCTTTCAGGTCAAGTGAGCAACACACGTGAAGGTAGTGAGCAACACGATGTCTCTTTTGGGAATTATAACCTGACATGACTGACATACACACTGGGAAGTAGAGAATGGGAAAAAATGATGAAGGAGAGTTAGCTTCAGGCAAGGGTGTGATGGGCTTTGTGAGGAATGTTGAAAAGCTGAGACTTTATATTAAGGCTTCAGGTGAGCAGCTGAGGGCCACATTCCAAGAGTCTCAATCACTTACGAAGATGCGGCCATGAAGAACCTAGTAGACAGAGCTGTTTCTTTCCACATCTGATACCCAGTGTGGAATGCAAGGGGTTGGGTTTCCTTAGGCTCTCACAGCAGAGATCAGCAGCCTATGCACTATGAGAACAAGTGCCTCAAGTAACCAGATGTAAAGCTACTAGGAGCTTGGACAGGATATAGCTAATTACTTATGCTTTTTTTTAAAAAAAAAAAATGATGGAATCTCACTCTGTCACCCAGGCTGGAGTGCAATGGCGAGATCTCAGCTCACTGTAAACTCCACCTCCCAGGTTCAAGCAATTCTTCTGCCTCACCCTACCGAGTAGCTGGGATTACAGGCGCATGCCACCATGCCCAGCTAATTTTTGTATTTTTAGTAGAGAGGGGGTTTCACCATGTTGGTCAGGCTGGTTTCGAACTCCTGACCTCAGGTGATCTGCCCGCCTTGGCTTTCCAAAGTGCTGGGATTACAGGCGTGAGCCACCGTGCCCACCCTTGCTTATGCTTTTAATGAAATCACTTCACTTTCATGAGCCACCACTTTTCTTTTTTTTAAGCCTGCAATGTGGATATAACAACGTCGTTCCCACAGTCTTTTTGAGTCTTAAGTAAAACAACACATGGGAACAGTGAAAAGTGCCTAACACAAAATCTAACACAAACTTGGTGCTCAACAAATGTGTTAAACTTAGATTGTGACATATTTAGAACTTTACACCAACACTCACCAACAGAACTTTCTGTGATGATGGAAATATTTTATATTTGTATATTGCAGTATTATATTGCATTATAGCCAATAGCAACATGTGACTATCAAGCACTTAAAATGTGGCTACTGCAACCATGGAACTGAATTATTGATTTTATTTCATTTTAATTAGTTTAAATTTAAGTAGACACATGCAGCAAAGTGCTAGCATACCAGACAACACAGCTTTATTTTCTACAAATTATTTACATAAATAAAATATTTTGTTCTAAAAATATTTTTAAAGCCCATAAGTTTGTTGATTTCCAATTTTGATAACCTAAAAATAATTACAGTATCTGTACTTAGTATTCTACTCTATTTGCCAGCCTGAATTTTGAAATATCTTTTGTTAAATCATGAGAATAACTTTGATTTTGATATATCTACATACATATACAATAGATGAATATTGACTGGCTGGACACGGTGGCTCACACCTGTAATCCCAGTACTTTGGGAGTTTGAGGCGGGTGGATCACCTGAGATCAGGAGTTCAAGACTATCCTGGTCAACATGGTGAAACCTCCTCTCTACTAAAAATACAAAAATTAGCCAGGTGTGATGGCAGGTACCTGCAATCCCAGCTACTCGGGAGGCTGAGGTGTGTGCTTGAACCCGGGAGATGGAGGTTGCAGTGAGCTGAGATCGCGACATTGCATTCCGGCCTGGGAAACGAGTGAAACTCCATCTCAAAAAAATAAAAAAATAAAAATAGATGAATACTATAATTAACTTTAAAAAGAAGATTACATAACAGCATATATAAAGTGATACCATTTATTTTTTAAAATATATATGTGAAAATGGTAACACTTTATCACAGGAATGCAAAATTATATGTGATATTTTTATCTCCTGAGTGTTTTGTATTGCCAAATCTTTTTCAATTAATAGAGGTTAATTTTATAATTTGAACTATTTTGCTTTTGTTTCAAAAATAAAAATGCGTTAACTAAAAAGATTCTGGAAAACAGAATAAAAAATGTATTCACAGAAAGACAGCCTATGTTTATGTATCCATTTAAGGCATTTCATCTTTTCTTTCTATCATAAGTAGAGGACTAGCCCATCTTGATTAAAGTTAAGGAAGGCCGGGCGCGGTGGCTCACGCCTGTAATCCCAGCACTTTGGGAGGCCGAGGCGGGCGGATCACGAGGTCGGTAGATCAAGACCATCCTGGCTAACACAGTGAAACCCCATCTCTACTAAAAATACGAAAAAAAAAAAAAAAATTAGCCAGGCTTGGTGGCGGGTGCCTGTGGTCCCAGCTACTCGGGAGGCTGAGGCAGGAGAATGTGAACCCAGGAGGCGGAGCTTGCAGTGTGCCGAGATCGCGCCACTGCACTCCAACCTGGGCGACAGGGCAAGATGCGGTCTCAAAAAAAAAAAAAAAAGTTACGGAAAAGGGAGTTGAAGCTGCCTGCTCAGATTCATTCACTTCCTTTATCAAGAACATGCTAGAAAGAAAAAGCGAATAGGTCAGGTTACCCTGTCCAACTTCGTTAACATGATAATTAAACCTCTTGGCAAATAATCTAATAATATTTGCTGAGATAAGTGTCTTTAACTATTGGGCATTCTTAACAGGATGTCTCTGGTTATGTACTATAGAAATTAAACCCAGAATCTCTGGGTTTATGAGTATGACCCCCCAACCCCTTGGAAAATGGCATGTAAGCTGAGGTAAATAATATATGAGGAAATGTCAAGAAGTTCATTAAAAAAATGAAATTAAAAGCTAAAAATTAAAAATGTATATAAACTTTATTCCTCAACATAAGTGCCATCAATATTTTTGTAAGCAATGAAACCAGTCACTTACTAAATTCCTAAAGAATTGAGGGTTCTGTTAACATAACCAAGTCAATGCAGTCTTTACATTATTAACTAAAGAAAACTGAGTGCCTCTTAAAGATTTTTTAAGATTTGGAAACTAAAAATCAGAGGACTGAAATCAAGACTGTAAGGTGGATGCCTAATGATTCCCCATTGAACCTCTTGCAAAATTGTCTTTGTTTGATGAAAGGAACGAGCAGGAGCATTGCTGTAGTGAAGTGAGGCTCTCTGGTGAAGCTTTCTCCAGGGTTTCCTGTTAAAGCTTTGGCTAACTCTCAAAATCCTGTCATTATAAGCAGATGTTACTATTCTTTTGCCCTCCAGAAGGTCAACAAGCAAAATGCCTTGAGCATCCCCAAAAATCTGTTGCCATGACCTTTTGACCAGTCGCTTTCACTTTGACTGGACCACTTCCATCACCTCTTGGTAGCCATTGCTTTAACTGTGCATTGTCCTAATGCTATGTTTCAACTCCCCAAACAATTCTTCCAAGAAATGCTTCATGGTCTTGATCCCCCTTGTTTAAAATGTCCCTTGAAAGGAGCTAGAAGCCATTATTCTAAGTGAAGTAACTCAGGAATGGAAAATCAAATATCATATATTTTCACTTATAACTGAGAGCTAAGCTATGGGTATGCAAGGGCATACAGAGTGATATAATGAATTATGAATACTCAGAAAGGGGAGGATTGGGAGGATAGAGGGAGAAAAAACTACATATTGGATATAATGTAAACTACTTGAATGACAGGCACACTAAAATCTCAAAATTCACCTGTACAATCCATGTAACCAAAAACCATTTGTACCTAAAAGCTATTGAAATAAAAAATATATACTTTTTTTAAAACAAGAAAGCTCAGCTCTCATCTGCAGCTCATCTGGGCACAATTATTTTAGAACTCACGGATTGAAAAGTTTGCTCAATTTTAATTTTTCAGTCAGAATTGGGCAAGCTGAACCATTGAGATGTCTACGACGTTGACTATTCTTTTGCTGTTAATTTTTGATCCTCTTCAATTAGGCCATGAACAAAATGAATTTTTTTCTTGAAAATTGATGTGGATGGTCAGGTCAGCAGATGAAACCTGCTGTAGGTTCCATCTTTGACATCATCTCATTCCTTCTTAAAATGAATTATCTACTTGTAAACTGCTGATTCCTTTGGGGCACTGTCTCCATAAACCCTTCATAGAGCGTTAATAATTTCATCATTCTTCCACCCAAGCTTCGCCATAAATTTGATGTTTGTTTTTCCCTCAGTTTTAGCTCTGATAGATGCTCTTTACAGACTGATGTCTTATTTTTCTCAGTGCCTCAAACTAGATCTTGTTCAGACATGTCATAAAAAGTTAATACTAATTTTTTATGGTGCAAAAAATTTTTAGCAATCAATGCACAGATTTGTCATAATACACATTTCTCAAGAACTTTTTGAAGACACTTCATAGAATGTTTTGTAAACAACTAATAACTGCTTCCCACTGTATGATTCAATAACCTATGTATCTTACTCACAGACCTTGTCTACTCTGAGCCAGAGACTATGTGTCCAGTGCAGAAGGAAGACCTGGGGCATAGTCCTTAAAGTCCCAGACCTCTCTCAGTTTTGGATTAGCATCTTGAATGCCCATATTCTTGAAACTATTGGTAATGTTTGATAGTCTGAAAAATCTCTGGTTTATGTGAGTCTGACAATCAGATTATTTGCACTGACTCAAAGCTTATACAAACCTCGTTTATTGTCAGCTCCAGTGAATTCTATTCCCTGCATAGAAGAGAGACATATGTAAAAAGACCAAAGATCTCCACTTTTTCCACAAGTTCTTCTCGTCCTTTTTAGTAGCCTTACTGGTGCAGAGGCAAGTATTTGCTATAGTAACAACAACAGCAATAGAATTATAGATTCTTTTGTTCATACTCTGCCCTAACAAAAAGAATTTGAGATGCCTACCTTGATTGTGTACATTCAACATTTAATTAATTAATTAATTAATATGTGGTTTTTCTTATCACACTATGAGTTCCTCAAGGCCAAGGGGGTATGCTTATTTTATATTCTCAGTAGGTATGCAAAACACACATTTTTGTTTGCCAGTGTGTTTCTCTTTATTAAACGTAACCAGGTACACCCGACCATTTCCAGATTTTCTTAGATTTTTTTGAGTAAATATGGAATTTTAACCCAATATGTTTAGCATTTGAGCTCAATTCTATGTTTTATGCTTCCACCTCTCTCTCCTTCTGGGTTCCATCCCCAATGCAGTGGGCTTACAGGTATCTTGACAAAGGGAAAAGGAGGTAGTCTATTGCCATTCTGTATCCTTTACATCTTAGACTGAGGTGTCTTCCCTAATCCCCATGCACCTGCTCCTGCACCTACCATGTTGGTGTCTGCTAAATAATTTTGGATTTGTCATTATGTTTATTCACTGGGTCTATGCATCCTCACCCCAGCCCTGGGGATACTTGCTGCACACTTTCTCTCTCTCAGACATTTATGTTCCCCTCTGAGAAGTATAGAAAACTTTTGAATGTTTGCCCATTTGCCATCCCCAGGTGTTTAATATTCCCTGAAACTGCCCTCAGATCCATGCATTTAAGTAGCTGACTCAGCTGATATTCCATTTTTTCAGCACCTCATTAAGCTTCTCCACAAAGTTAGAATTTTGCCCTGGCCACCATTTGAAAGGTGAAGCACACACATGGGCTTCTTTTCTCAGGTTGCTAATTCTCTCATTCATGCTTGATGCAGGAATTAGGAATTAGAGTAAAACATAGGACTTCACTTCTCATAGAACCATACCAGCACCTACTTGTATTATTTTTCTATGTCAGTTTCCTGAATCATTATATCTCCTCAGTTAAACTTCACCTCCTTCCATGTGAGAGAAGTACCTTTTACATTACAAAGTATAGTAGTAGCAAGTCATTTCGTCTTTTACTGTTGATATTCCAAGCCAAGTTTTTGAAATGCATCTCAAGAAAGCCTGTAATCTCTCAAAAAGCCCAGGTCCTATAATTCAAAGTTATATCAGACTTCGAGTCCACATCTTGGCCCTGAGTTTGAAAAAAAATCACATCTTAACAATGAACCTCAATAATTTTCTTTTTTTTTCTTTTTTCTTTTTTCTTTTTCTTTTTTTTTTTTTTTTCCGCTTTCCCTGGGATTTTGACTTTCCTTTTCTACGGTGATGTAAAGAAGAAAGCAATGAGACAATAAGGGTCACGGAGTGAATGGAATGAATCGTACACTGTTTTTGCAGCAACAAAAAGTAAAATTTCCCTTCACATTGCCATACTGTGTCTTGTCTTACATCTTCAGTTCTCAGAATAGTTTGATCTATAGAAGATAAATAGTAAATATTTGCAAGACCATTTAGTATCTAAAACAAGCCTCTGCGTTAGCCAAGGAAGAGAATACTATCACTCTTACTTTACAGGTGTATAACTAGAAGCTGAAAGTCACTGGCAGAATCAAAATTGAAGCACAGATATTCATACCAAATCCAGTACTCATTCCTTCATACCACAGTTGCACCTTGAGCCCTTGTATTTCAAATATTCTATGTCCTCTATAATGTTGACATACAACGTTTTTACCATGACTCATACTAAGAAATACATTTTACATTGTAATAAAGTAGCCACATACTTGTATGTATGTAAGCACATATAACTGAGACTAAAGTTTTATGGAGAAATAATTATTCTTATTAACTTCAATGTGCTTCTATATTCTCTATTTTTTTTATCATGTTCTGTTTTACTTCATTTAAAACAATGCTGGTCATGATCCACTAAAGTGACTTCATGATCTACTAATGGAAGATGGAAAACACTGTACTAAAACATTACCTTTTCTCTATCTCCCATCCCCCACAAAAAAGAGATCCAAGGCCAATTTTACTACAGGAAAATACCAAAAACCCAGGGTGAGACTTGATTTATGTATTTTATCTCAATTCCAAAGTTTTTATAATCCCAAACAACATTTCATGAAAAATCCTGTAACACTGCGTTCTGAGGTTTGAGTCATGGAGAGGGGATTTCTGGAATTTCTCTTGGAATTGGGTATTGTGGTCTCAGTGGACACAAATATACCTGGCTCTCTGCTGGGAGTCATATCGAAGATGAGATGATCACTCTAAATCAAAGGATCTCAACCTTGCCCGCATATTAAAATCACCTAGAGAGTGTTTTTGTGTTTTATTTTTTAAATCCCCACATCTGGGCTCTATGCCAGATCAGTCAGATCAGAATCTCTGGGAGGTAAGAACCAGGAATGAGTTCTATTGCAAACACTCCAGGTAATTTGTAAGTGCTGTCAAGGTTGCGATCCAATGCTCTATGAGAATCAAATATTGTGGTTTCTGCAATACAATCTCACATTTTTACAACTATTACTAGCTAGGAAATTATTCTAAAAACAGTCTCTGCAGGATCTATTCTTATATTAATGTGGGTATGGGGATACTGTGTTCAAATTTTTCCAAGAAACTATTTTGAATATTGCATTCCATTGTTCTGAAAGTATATTCATGCCTATCATACTATATGGATTTAGGAAACTCTGGTTCAGACACTACTATACTCTCTATTAATGGCTTTCTTATTATATATAATATAATATAAATACTATATTATGATTAAATATTAAATATAATATGTAATAATATTAAATATAATATGTAATAATATGTAAATATAAATATAATATATTAAACATTAATATATTTAAATTTAATTTTTAAAATATTAAATATTTTAATTTAATTTAAATATTATATTTAATTAAATATTAAATATAATATATAATATAAATATATAATATATTATAATATATTTAATATATAATATATAATATGTATTTTACATATTATATATTATATTTTTTATATATTATTATATATAATATATAATATGTAATATATAGTATATATTATATGTTATATATTATATATTATACATATTATATATACTATAATATATTACATTATATATTATATATAATTTATTATAATTATAATTTATTATAATTAAAAATTAAATATTATATTATATATTATATATATTATATTATAAATATATAATATAAAATAATAACAATATTATTTTATATTATATATAAAAACTACCTGGAGAACTCATTAAAACACAGGTTCTTATGTCACCTCCAGTGACCCTGATCTAGTACAACTAAAGAAGGTCTTTAAATTTGAATTTTCAACACACCCTCAGAGATGCTTATGCTAATACGGGCTTGGTCATTACAGTGTGTGGCACTATCCCCCAGTCCTACTTTAAGCTTTGGGTTTTGCAAGACCAAACTTTAGACACAGGTAGCACCCTATACCTAGGGCTACATGATCAGGCCCTGAATAAGAGCTTTGTGGAGGTACCACAACTGCTTTATGAGTTATAATTTTAATATATGAACAACCATGAAAGTGATCTGTGAATTATCAGTGGACTAAAATAGCTTGTTCACAAAAGATATTTCAAGTACATGATAACTTGCCTGAAAACACAAAGGTCACAGAACAGGGTTCTGGGAATAGGCACTTCTGGTCCAGGGACACTGAAAGAAAGCCACTGACTAATTCAGCAAGAAAGTGGCCCTTCTATAATAACATCACTCATTAGCAAAAGTTAATTGTGCCACCAGGTTCTTCCAGGCACAATCCTTGATAATGAATACTCAGAGGTCAAGACACAATCTCCATCCTCAAACTTCTCACAGTCTAAAATCATTCACATAAATAAGTAATACAGTGTTACCAATGCTAAGATATAGACAAACACAGGTGCTGTATTAGCACAGACAGGAAAGAATTATGGAAGGTCTCTTTGAAGAGGTAGTGTCTTGAACTTAGCTTGGCAAATGGCTGTTTGACATTCTGGGGAGCTCTGAACAAATTGATGAGGCTGTTGAATCAGAAACTACATTATATCAAGATTTCTGTGACTCCTATGCACATTAAAGTTTGAGAAGCATTGATTTAAATAAATTCCAATTTTCCCAACTATAAAAATTAGATTTAATACTGACCACATAGATTTTTGTAAAGAACAATTTATAAGGTGAAAGTAACATTGATAGGGTTTGGATCTGTGTCCTCACTCAAATCTCATGTTCAATTGTAATCCCCAATGTTAAGAGATGAGGCTTGGTGGGAGGTGATTGGATCACGGGGGCCGTTTCTCATGAATGGTTTAGCGCCATCCCACTACTGCTGTTCTGACAGAATTCTTACAAGATCTGGTTGTTAAAAAGTGTGTAGTGCCTATCCAACCCCTCTTCCTCCTGCTCCAGCCATGTAAGACATGCCTGCTTCCCCTTCACCTTCCACCATGATTGAAAGTTTCCTAAGGCCTCCCCAGAAGCTGAGCAAATGCCAGCATCATGCTTCCTGTACAGCCTGCAGAACCATGAGCCAATTAAACCTCTTTTCTTTATAAATTACCTAGTCTCAGATATTTCTTTATAACGGTGCAAGAATGAACTAATATGAATACCAATGTGTATTATCTCTTGAGCCTATTGTTCAATGCAGTAGAGTTGAAAGAATATAAAAAAGAAAAGCAAATACTACTTCTTGCATTACTTCTTTCTCAAATTTTGAGTTTTACAAGGTGAAACTGTCTTAAGAAATAGACAATAAGGAGGGTGGTGCCAAGATGGCCGACTAGAAGCCATGACGTTCGGAGGCTCCCTTCAGAAAAAAACACAGTAAACATGTGAATCCTTCACTGGCAACCAAGGTATCCAGATTCTTTCATCAAAACTGACTAGAAGGCTGTCCTTACCCATGGAGAGAAGGGAGAGCAGTGTGGTGCAGTGGCCCACCTGAGAGCCACATGGGGAAGGGGAATCCCCTTCCCCCAGTCAAGGGAGGCAGTGAGTGAGTGCACTACCTAGCTGAGGAAACTGTGCTTTTTCCACAGAACTATGCAACTCGTAGATCAGAAGATCCCACTCATGAACCCATGCCACCAGGGCCTAGTGTCCCAACCCTGGAACATGCAGATTCTTACAGCCTCTCAGCTGGAATCTGCTGAAGCCTACCAAACTCCTGCGGGGAGGGAGCCACAGCACCGGCTGTGGCTGCCTGCTATCTAAGCCTTTTGAGCTCCTGGGGGGAGGGGAAGCAGCCAACACTGGGACTGGCAACTGCCTAACAAGATAAGCTCCCTGGGCGGGGGAAGGGCAGCACCATTTCTATAGCTCCAGGCTGTGCCTTTCCCCCGCTGGGAACCAGGGAGGCTGGATGGCCCGGTCCCAAGACTTGTCCCCACAGCCCAACATACCAGCAGTGAAAGTCTGCAGTCAGAGTGCCTCTTCAGACCTATCCCCAACCCATCCTTCCTCAGTGGTGGGGGGCTTCCCTGCAGAATCCTAGTCACAGGTCCCTGCAGAATCCTCCAGTCAGAGGCTCAGGAACAGAATTTGGATCTCCCTGGGCCTGAGCCCCTAGCAGGAGGGGTACCTGCAGTCTCTGTGGACCAGCAGACTTAACCTTTCCTCCTAGTAGTTCTGAGGAATCCGGGCAGTCCAGATGAGTGGGTTTCCCTCCAGCGAAACACACCCTCTCCACCAAGGAACAAAGTGCTTCATTAAATGGGTCCTGCTCCCCATGCCACCCAACTGGGTAAGCCCTCCAACAGGGGCTGTCAGACACCCTATACAGGAGCGATCCTAGTGGCATCAGGTTGGTGCCCTTCAAGGTCAGAGGTCCCAGAAGAAGGATCAGGCACCCATCTTTGCTGCTCTCCAGCCTCCTTGAATGACATCTCAAGGCATGGAAAGGAATCAGATGAATAAGGCCTGAAGTGAATCCCCAGGAAGCTGCAAAAGCCCTACAGAAGAGGGACTGGACTATTGAAAGAAAAACAAACAAGCAGAAAGTGACAACAACAGCATCAACAAAAACAACAAAAAGGTTTCCACAAAAACCCCATCTAAGGATCAGCAGCCTCAAAGACCGAACTAGACAAACTCATAAGATGAGAAAGAATCAACAATAAGAAAAAAAAAAAAATGCTGAAAACCCAAAAGACCAGAGTGCTTCCTCTCCTCCAAATGATCGCAACATCTCTCCATCAAGGGCACAGAACTGGACGGACGGATGATCAGATGGACGAATTGACAGAAGCAGGTTTCAGAAGATGGGTAATAAAAAACTACGATGAACTAAAGGAACATGTTCTAACCCAATGCAAAGAAGCTAAGAATCTTGATAAAAGGTTAGAGCAATTGCTAATAGAATAATGAGCTTAGAGAGGAACATAAACGACCCAGTGGAACTGAAAAACACAGTACAAGAACTTCACGAAGCATACACAAGCAAGGATATCAGAGTTTGAAGACTACCTTAGTCAAATAAGACATGCAGACAAGAATACAGAGAAAAGAATGAAAAGGAATGAACAGAGCCTCCAAGAAATATGGGACTTCATAAAAAGACCAAACCTACAATTGACTGGGGTACCAGAAGGAGATGGGGAGAATGGAAACAAGCTGGAAAACACACTTTAGGGTATTATACAGAATAACTTCCCCAACCTACCGAGACATGCCAACATGCAAATTCAGAAAATGCAGAGAACACCATTAAGATAATCCATGAGAAGATCAACTCCAAGACACATAATAATCAGATTCTCCAAGCTTGAAATGAAGGAAAAACTGTTAAGGGCAGCTAGAGAAAAGGCCAGGTCACCTACAAAGGAAAGCCATCAGACTAACAGCAAAACTCTCAGTAGAAACTCTACAAGCCAGAAGACATTGGGGGCCAATATTCAACATTCTTAAAGAAAAGAATTTTCAGCCCAGAATTTCATATCCAGACAAACTAAGCTTTACAATCAAAGGAGAAATAAAATCCTTTCCAGACAAGCAAATGCTGAGGAATTTCATTACACCAGGCCTGCTCTGCAAGAGCTCCTGAAGGAAGCACTACATATAGAAAGGAAAAACTGGTACCAGCCACTACAAAAACGTATCAAAACATAAAGACCAATGACACTATGAAGAAACTGCATCAACTAGTGTGCAAAAAAAGCAAATAGCATCATGATGACAGGATCAAATTCACACATAACAATACTATCCTTAAATGTAAATGGACTAAATACCCCAATTAAAAGACACAGAGTGGCAAATTGGATAAGGAGTCAAGACGCATCAGTGTGCTGTATTTGGGAGACCCATCTTACATGCAAAGGCACACACACAGGCTCAAAATAAAGGGATGGAGGAAAGCTTACCAAGGAAATGGAAAGCAAACAAACAATCAAAAAGGAGGGGTTGCAATCCTAGTCTCTGACAAAGCAGGCTTTAAACCAACAAAAATCAAAAAAGACAAAAAAAGGCTTTACGTAATGGTAAAGGGAACAATTCAACAAGAAGATCTAACTATTCTAAATATATATGCACCCATTACAGGAGCACCCACATTCATAAAACAAGTTCTCAGAGACCTGCAAAGAGATATAGACTCTCACATAATAATAATGGGAGATTTTAACACCCCACTGTCAGTATTAGATCAACAAGACAGAAAATTAACAAGGATATTCAAGAATAGAATTCAGCTCCGGGTCAAGTGGACCTAGTAGATATCTACAGAACTCTCTACCCCAAATCAACAGAATGTACAGTCTTCTCAGTGCCACATGGCACTTATTCTAAAATCAACCACATAATTGGAAGTAAAACATTCCTCAGCAAATGCAAAAGAACTGAAATCATAACAAACAGTCTCTCAGACCACAGTGCAATCAAATTAGAACTAAGGATTAAGAAACTCACTCAAAACCAAACAATTTCATGAAAATTGAACAAACTGCTCCTGAATGATTTCTGGACAAATAATGAAATTAAGGCAGAAATCAAGAAGTTCTTTGAAACCAATGAGAACAAAGAGACAGTGTGCCAAAATCTCTGGGACACAGGTAAAGCAGTGTTTAGAGGAATATGTATAGCACTAAACACCCACATCAGCCAGCTAGGAAGATCTCAAATCAACACCCTAACATCACAATTAAAAGACCTAGAGAGGCAAGAGCAAACTAATCCAAAAGCTAACAGAAGGCAGAAGACAAGAAATAACTAAGATCAGAGAAGAATTGAAGGAGATAGAGACACAAAAAACCCTCCAAAAATCAATGAATCCAGGAGCTGTTTTTTTTAAAAAAAATTGACAAAATACATAGACCACTAGCTAGACTAACAAAGAAGAGAGAAGGATCAAATAGACACAATAAAAAATGATAAAGGGAGGCCAGGCGCAGTGGCTCACGCCTGTAATCCCAGCACTTTGGGAGGCTGAGGTGGGCGGATCACAAGGTCAGGAGTTTCAGACCAGCCTGGCCAATATAGTGAAACCTTGTCTCTACTAAAAACACACACGCACACACAAAAACTAGCGAGGCATGGTGGCACGTGCCTGTAGTCTCAGCTACTCGGGAGGCTGAGGCAGGAGAATTTATTGAACCCAGGAAGCAGAGATTGCAGTGAGCCGAGATTGTGCCACTGCACTCCAGCCTGGGCAATAGAGGGAGATTCCATCTCAAATTAAAAAAAAAAAAAAAAGAAAAGAAAAAGATACAGAGGATATCACTATGACCCTACAGAAATACAAACTACCATAGGAGAATACTATAAACGCCTCTACACAAATCTAGAAAATCTAGAAGAAATAGATAAATTCCTGGACCCATACACCCTCCCAAGACTAAACCAGGAAGAAGTCTAATCCCTGAATAAAACAATAATAAGCTCTGAAATTGAGGTGGTAATTAATGGCCTATCAACCAAAAAAAAGCCCAGGACCAGATGGATTCACATATTAATTCTAACTAAAATACAAAGAAGTACCATTCCTTCTGAAACTATTCCAAACAATTAAAAAGGAGGGACTCCTCCCTAACTCCTTTTCTGAAGTGAGCATCAACTTGATACCAAAACCAGGAAGAGATACAACAACAAAAAAGAAAATTTCAGACCAATATCTCCAGTGAACATCGATGTAAAAATCCTCAATAAAATACTGGCAAACCAAATCCAGCAGCACATCAAAAAGCTTATCCACCACGATCATGCTGGCTTCATCCCTGGAAAGGAAGGCTGGTTCAACATATGCAAATCAATGAACATAATCCATCACATAAACAGAACCAAAGACAAAAACCAAATGATAACCACATGATTATCTCAATAGATGCAAAAAAGGCCTTTGATAAAATTCAATATGCCTTCATGATAAAAACTCTCAATAAACTAGGTATTGATGGAATATATCTCAAAATAATAAGAGCTATTTAAGACAAACCCACAGTTGTATCATATTGAATGGGCAAAAGCTGGAAGCATTCCCTTTGAAAACCAGTACAAGACAAGGATGCCCTCTCTTACCACTCCTATTCAACATAGTATTGGAAGTTCTGGCCACAGCAATCAGGTAAGAGAAAGAAACAAAGGGTATTCATATAAGAAGACAGAAAGTCAAGTTGTCTCTGTTTGCAGATGACATGATTTTATATTTAGAAAACCCCACCATCTCAGCCCAAAAACTTCTTGAGCTGATAAGCAACATCAGCAAAGTCTCAGGATATAAAATTAATGTGCAAAAATCACAAGCATTCCTTTATGTCAACAATAGGCAAGGAGAGAGCCAAATATGAATGAACTCCTATTCACAATTGCTACGAAGAGAATAAAATACCTAGGAATACAGCTAACAAGGGATGTGTAAGACCCCTTCAAGGAGAACTACAAACCACTGCTCAAGGAAATAGGAGAGGACACAAATAAATGGAAAAAAAAAATTCATGCTTATGGATAGGAAGAATCAATGTCATGAAAATGGCCACATTGCCCAAAGTAATTTACAGATTCAATGCTATTCCCAACAAACTACCACTGACATTCTTCACAGAATTAAAAAAAACTATTTTAAATTTTATATGGAATCAAAGAAGATTCTGTACAGCTAAGACAATCCTAAGCAAAAAGAACAAAGCTGGAAGTATCACGCTACCTGACTTCAATCTATACTACAAGGCTACAGTAACCAAAACATCATGGTACTGGTACAAAAACAGACATACAGACAAATGGAGCAGAACAGAGACCTCAGAAATAACACCATACATCTAGAAGCATCTGATCTTCAACAAACCTAACAAAAACAAGCAATTGGGAAAGGAGCTCCTATTCAGTGAATGGTGCTGGGAAAACTCGCTAGCTATATGCAGAAAACTGAAACTGGACCCTTTCCTTACACCTTATACAAAAATTAACTCAAGATGGATTAAGGACTTAAACATAAATCCAAAACCACAAAAACCCTAGAAGAAAACCTAGGCAATACTATTCAGGACATAGGCATGGGCAAATACTTCATGACAAAAATGCCAAAAGAAATTGCAACAAAAGCCAAAATTGACAACTGGGATCTAATTAAACTAAAGAGCTTCTGCACAGCAAAAGAAACTATCATCAGAGTGAACAGGCAATCTACAGAATGGAAGAAAATTTTTGCAAACTACCCATCTGACAAAGGTCTAGTATCCAGAATTTACAAGGAACTTACACATATTTACAAGAAAAAAAAAAAAAAAAAAAAAAAAAAAACCAAAAAAAACGACCTCAACAAAATGTGGGCAAAGGATATGAACAGACACTTCTCAAAAGAAGACATTTACGCAGCCAACAAACATATGAAAAAAAGCTCAACATCACTGATTATTAGATAAATGCAAATGAAAACCACAATGAGATACCATCTCACACCAGCCAGAAAGAACGGCAATTATTAAAAAGTCAAGAAACATTGATGTGCTGCTGAATCTGGTTTGCCAGTATTTTATTGAGGATTTTTGCATCGATGTTCATCAGGGATATTGGTCTAAAATTCTCTTTTTTTGTTGTATCTCTGCCAGGCTTTGGTATCAGGATGATGTTGGCCTCATAAAATGAGTTAGGGAGGATTCCCTCTTTTTCTATTGATTGGCATGGTACTGGTACCAAAACAGAGATATAGACCAATGGAACAGAACAGAGTCCTCAGAAATAATACCACACATCTACAGCCATCTGATCTTTGACAAACCTGAGAGAAACAAGAAATGGGGAAAGGATTCCCTATTTAATAAATGGTGCTGGGAAAATTGGCTAGCCATAAGTAGAAAGCTGAAACTGGATCCTTTCCTTACTCCTTATACGAAAATTAATTCAAGATGGATTAGAGACTTAAATGTTAGACCTAATACCATAAAAA